>NW_028301686.1:300000-600000 GCF_051225735.1 Oryctolagus cuniculus
TAATTTGGTGTTTTTTTTTTTTTCTTTCATAATGGCTACTCTGTCCAAAATCTTGCTTGTATTGCATCAGAATACAAAATTAGGGAATAAGAAGGCAAAACCAACTCAGACCCAGAAAACATTTAGGAAATTACCACTCAAGAATCCACAAATTGGCTGAGGGACACAAAAAAACGACAGCAAGCCAGAATTGGAGCAAGCCAACAGCTGAGCCCTGTTTGAAAAAGACCATTCCTCTGGTGCCCTGAACTCAATATGCCAGCCTCAAAACCAAAGATCACACAAGAAAATTCATTACAAACCATGATGAATAAGAAAAATGAGAAAAAAGCCGAAGAAATGCAAGAATCCATAATGATATTGGGCTTGATTTAGTCTCAAGGAAACCGGTTATTCCCGGATTCATCCAACCCTAAAGCTGACTGCCTGTAGACTTCTGACTAAATTAACCTGAAATTCGCAGTGAAACTCAGTTTGGAGGCAATATATAACTGTCACCTCAGCCAAAGTGTTCCATTTTATTTTCCAAAACACAAAAACTCACCTTGTTCGTGTTACCTGTAGATTTATAAGCTTCAAATGCCTATGTGTTGTGTTTCTTATTTCATAATGGCTACTCTGTCCAAACTCTTGTTTGTATTGCGTCAGAATACAAAATTTGGGGAGGAAGAAGGCAAAACCAACTCAGACCCAGAAAACATTTAGGAAATTGCTGCTCAAGAAACCTCAAATCGGCTGGGGCACCTAAACCAATGACAGCAAGCCAGAATTGGAGCAAGCCAACAGCTGTGCCCTGATTGAAAAAGAACCATTCTCTTGTGCACTGAACTCCATATTGCAGCCTCAAAACCAAAGCTCACATCAGAAAATTAATTATTCTGTCCAAACTCTTGTTTGTATTGAGTCAGAATACAAAATTTGGGAAGGAAGAAGGCAAAACCAACTCAGACCCAGAAAACATTTCGAAAATTGCCTCTCAAGAAACCAAACACCGCTGAGGCACCCAAAAACTTAAAACAAGACAGAATTGGAACAAGCCAACAGCTGTGCCCTGATTGAAAAAGAACCTTCCTCTTGTGCCCTGAACTCAATATGCCAGACTCAAAACCAAAGCTCACATCAGAAAATTCATTACAAAGCATGATAAATAAGAAAAAAGAGAAAAAAGGCAAAGAAATGCAGGAGTTCTTAGTAATATTGGGCTTGATTTATTGCCATGTAAACGGCTGTTTCCAGATTCATCCACACCTCCCAGCTGAATGTCTGTGGTTTCTGACTGAATTCACCTGAAAATCGCAGTGTAACTCGGTTTGGAGGCAATTAATATCTGTCACCTCAGCCAAAGTGTTCCATTTTATCTTCCAAAACTCAAAAACTCACCTTAGTCTTCTTACCTGTAGATTTCAAAACTTCAAATGCCTATTTGTTTTGTTTTTTATTTCATAATGGCTACTCTGCCCAAGCTCTTGTTTGTATTGCGTCAGAATACAAAATTTGGCAAGGAAGTAGGCAAAACCGACTCAGACCCAGAAAACATTTAGGAAATTGCCACTCAAGAATCCAAAAGTCAGCGGAGGAACCTACAACAATGACAGCAAGCCAGAATTGGAGCAAGCCAACAGCTGTGCCCTGATTGAAAAAGAACCTTCCTCTTGTGCCCTGAGCTCAATATAGCAGATTCAAAACCAAAGCTCACATCAGAAAATTCATTACAAACCATTATAAATCAGAAAAATGAGAAAAAAGCCAAAGAAATGCAGGAGTTCTTAGTAATATTGGGCTTGATTTATAGCCATGTAAACGGCTGTTTCCAGATTCATCCACACCTCCCAGCTGAGTGTCTGTGGTTTCTGAATGAATTAACCTGAAAATCGCAGTGAAACTCGGTTTGGAGGCAATTAATATCTGTCACCTCAGCCAAAGTGTTCCATTTTATTTTCCAAAACTCAAAAACTCACCTTAGTATTCTTACCTGTAGATTTCTAAGCTTCAAATGCCTATTTGTTGTGTTTTTTATTTCATCATTGCTACTCTGTCCAAACTCTTGTTTGTATTGCGTCAGAATACAAAATTTGGGATTAAGAAGGAAAAACCGTGTCAGACCCAGAAAACATTTAGGAAATTGCCACTCAAGAAACCAAAAGTCAGCTGAGGAACCCACAACAATTACAGCAAGCCAGAATTGGAGAAAGCCAACAGCTGTGCCCTGATTGAAAGAGAACCTTCCTCTTGTGCCCTGAACTCAATATGCCAGCCTCAAAAGCAAAGCTCACATCAGAAAATTCATTACAAACCATGATAAATAAGAAAAATGAGAAAAAAGCCAAAGAAATGCAGGAGTTCTTAGTAATATTGGGCTTGAATTATGGCCATGTAAACGGCTGTTTCCAGATTCATCCACACCTCCCAACTGAGTGTCTTTGGTTTCTGAATGAATTAACAAAAAAATCGCAGTGAAACTCGGTTTTGGAGGCAATTAATATCTGTCACCTCAGCCAGAGTGTTCAATTTTACTTTCGAAAACACAAAAACTTACCTTGCTCGTGTTACCTGTACATATATAAGCTTCAAACGCATATTTGTTGTGTTTTTTATTTCATAATGGCTACTCTGTCCAAACTCTTGTTTGTATTACGTCAGAATAGAAAATTTGGAAAGGAAGAAGGCAAAACCAACTCAGACCCAGAAAACATGTAGGAAATTGCCGCTAAAGAAACCAAAAACAGCTGAGGCACGCAAAACAATGACAGCAAGCCAGAATTGCAACAAGCCAACAGCTGTGTCCTGTTTGAAAAAGACCATTGATCCGGTGCCCTGAACTCAATATGCCAGCCTCAAAACCAAAGCTCACATCAGAAAATTCATTACAAACCATGATAAATCAGAAAAATGAGACAAAAGCCAAAGAAATGCACGAGTTCTTAGTGATATTTGGCTGGATTTAGACACAAGGAAACTGGCTGTTTAAAGATTCATCCCCCCCTTCCACTAACTGACTTTGGAATTCTGATTGATTTCACCTCAAAATCGCACTCACACTCAATTTGGAGGGAATTAGAATCTGTCCCCTCAGCAGAAGGGTTCCATGTCATTTTCCAAAACACAGAAACTCACCTTGGTCGAGTTGCCTGTAGACTTCTAATCCTGAAAGGGCAATTTACTGTGTTTTTTTCTTCCATAATGGCTACTCTGTCCAAATCTTGCTTATGTTGCATCAGAATACAAAATATGGGAATAAGAAGGCAAAACCGACTCAGACCCAGAAAACATTAAGGAAATTGCCGCTCAAGAATCCACAAATCAGCTGAGGCACCCAAAACAATGACAGCAAGCCAGAATTGGAGCAAGCCAACAGCTGTGCCCTGATTGAAAAAGAACCTTCCTCTTGTGCCCTGAATTCAATATGCCAGCCTCCAAACCAAAGCTCACATCAGAAAATTCATTACAAACCATGATAAATAAGAAAAAAGAGAAAAAAGCCAAAGAAATGCAAGAATCCTTCATGATATTGGGCTTGATTTAGTCGCAAGGAAACCGGCTGTCCCCAGATTCATCCATACCTCCAGCTGTCTGCCTGTGGAATTCTGACTGAATTACCCTGAAAATCGCAGTGAAACTCAGTTTGGAGTCAATTAATATCTGTGACCTCAGCCAAAGTGTAACATTTTTTTTTCCAAAACACAAAAACTCACCTTGGTCATGTATCCTGTAGATTTTTAAGCTTCAAATGCCCATTTGTTGTGTTTTGTATTTCATAATCGGTACTCTGCCCAAACTCATGTTTGCATGGCGTCAGAATACAAAATTTGGGAAGGAGGAAGGCAAAACCAAATCAGACCAAGAAAACATTTATGAAATTGCCGCTCAACAAACCAAAATTGAGCTGAGGCACCCAAAACAATGACAGCAAGCCAGAATTGGAGCAAGCCAACAGCTGTGCCCTGTTTGAAAAAGACCATTCCTCCAGTACCCTGAACTCCATATTCCAGCCTCAAAACCAAAGCTCACATCAGAAAATTCATTACAAACCATGATAAATAAGGGAAATGAGAAAAAACCAAAGAAATGCAAGCCTGTGGAATCCAAACTGAATTAACTGAATTAATCTGAAAATCGCAGTGAAACTCGGTTTTGGAGGCAATTAATATCTGTCACCTCAGCCAGAGTGTTCAATTTTAATTTCGAAAACAAAAAATCATACCTTGGTCTTGTGACCAGTACATATATAAGCTTCAAACGCATATTTGTTGTGTTTTTTATTTCATAATGGCTACTCTGTCCAAACTCTTGTTTGTATTACGCCAGAATACAAAGTTTGGGAAGGAAGAAGGCAAAACCTACTCAGAGCCAGAAAACATGTAGGAAATTGCCGCTCAAGAAACCACAAATGGACTGAGGCACCCAAAACCTTGAAAGCAAGCCAGAATTGGAGCAAGCCAACAGCTGTGCCCTGATTGAACTAGACCATTAATCCAGTGCCCTGAACTCCATATTGCAGCCTCAAAACCAAAGCTCACAAAAAAAAATCATTACAAACAATGATAAATAAGGGAAATCTGAGAAAGCCAAAGTAATTCAAGAGTCCTTTGTGGTATTTGGCTGGATTTAGACAGAAGGAAACAGGCTGTTTCCGGATTCATCCCCCCCTTCCACAGACTGACTTTGGAATTCTGACTCAATTCACCTCAAAATCGCACTCACACTCAATTTGGAGGGAATTAGTATCTGTCCCCTCAGCAGAAGTGTTCCATGTCATTTTCCAAAACACAAAAACTCATCTTTGTCATGTTGCCTGTAGACTTCTAATCCTGAAAGGGCAATTTACTGTGTTTTTTTTTTTTTCTTTCATAATGGCTACTCTGTCCAAAATCTTGCTTGTATTGCGTCAGAATACAAAATTTGGGAATAAGAAGGCAAATCCGACTCAGACCCAGAAAACATTTAGGAAACTGCAGAAAAAGAATCCACAAATCAGCTAAGGAATCCAAAACAATGACAGCAAGCAGAACTGGAGCACGCCAACAGCTGTGCCCTGATTGAAAAAGAACCTTCCTCTTGTGCCCTAAACTCAATATGCCAGCCTCAAAACCAAAGCTCACATCAAAAAATTCATTTCAAACCATGATAAATAGGAAAAATCAGAAAAAAGCCAAAGAAATGCAAGTTTTCTTAGTGATATTGGGCTTGATTTATTCCTAAGTAAACAGCTGTTTCCAGATTCATCCACAACTCCCAGCTGAGTGAATAGGGATTCTGACTGAATTAACCTCAAAATGGCAGTGAAATTCGGTTTGGAGACAATTAATATCTGTCACCTCAGCCAAAGTGTTCCATTTTATTTTCCAAAACAAAAAAACTCACTTTAGTCATGTTTCCTATAGATTTCAAAGCGTCAAACGCCTATTTGTTGTGTTTTTTATTTCATAATGGCTACTCTGTCCAAAATCTTGCTTGTATTGCATCAACATACAAAATTTGGGAAGGTAGAAGGCAAAGCCAACTCGGACCCAGAAAACATTTAGGAAATTGCCACTCAAGAAACCAAAAGTCAACTGAGGCTCCCAAAACCATGACAGCAAGCCAGAATTGGAGCAGGCAATCAGCTGAGTCCTGATTGAAAAAGGCCATTCTTCCGGTACCCTGAACTCCATATTCCAGCCTCAAAACCAAAGCTCACATCAGGAAATTCATTACAAACCACGATACATAAGAAAAATGAGAAAAAAGCCAAGAAATGCAAGAAACCATAATGATATTGAACTGGATTTAGTTGCAAGGAAACCGGCTGTTCCCGGATTCATCCACCCCTCCAGCTGACTGCGTGTGGAATTCTGACTGAATTAACCTGAAAATTGCAGTGAAACTCAGTTTGGAGGCAATTAATATCTGTCACCTCAGCCAAAGTGTTCCATTTTATTTTCCAAAACACAAAAAATCACCTTGGTCTTGTTACCTGTAGATTTCCAAGCTTCAAATGCCTATTTGTTGTGTTGTTTATTTCATAATGGCTACTCTGTCCAAACTCTTCTTTGCATTGCATCAGAATACAAAATTTGGGAATAAGAAGGCAAATCCAACTCAGACACAGAAAACATTTATGAAATTGCCACTCAAGAAACCACGAATCTTCTGAGGCATCCAAAACAATGACAGCAAGCCGGAATTGCAGCAAATCAACAACTGTGCCCTGATTGAAACAGAACCATCCTCTTGTGCCCTGAACTCAATATGCCAGCCTCAAAACCAAAGCTCACATCAGAAAATGCATTACAAACCATTACAAATAAGAAAAATGAGAAAAAAGCCAAAGAAATGCAAGAATCCATAATGATATTGGACTTGATTTAGTCGCAAGGAAACCGGATGTTCCTGCATTCATCCACCCCTACAGCTGACTGCCTGTGGAATTCTGACTGAATTAACCTGAAAAATGCAGTGAAACTCAGTTTGAAGGCAATTAATATCTGTCACCTCAGCCAAAGTGTTCCATTTGATTTTTCAAAACTCAAAAACTCACCTTGGTCATGATACCTGTAGAATCATAACCTTCAAACGCCTATTTGTTGTGTTTTTTATTTCATAATCGGTACTCTGTCTGAACACATGTTTGTATTGCGTCACAATACAAAATTTGGGAAGGAAGAAGGCAAAAACCTCTCAGACACAGAAAACATTTAGGAAATTGCCGCTCAAGAAACCAAAAGTCAGCTAAGGCACCCAAAACAATGACAGCAAGGCAGAATTGGAGCAAGTCAACAGCTGTGCCCTTTTTGAAAAATAACCTTCCTCTTGTGCCCTGAACTCCATATTGCAGCCTCAAAACCAAAGCTCACATCAGAAAATTCATTACAAACCATGATAAATAAGAAAAATGAGAAAAAAGCCAAAGAAATGCTAGAATCCATAATGATATTGGGCTTGATTTAGTCGCAAGGAAACCGGCTGTTCCCAGATTCATCCACCCCTCGAGCTGACTGCCTGTGGAATTCTGACTGAATTAACCTGAATATCGCAGTGAAACTCAGTTTGGAGGCCATTAATATCTGTCACCTCAGCCAAAGTGTTCCATTTTATTTGCCAAAACACAAAACCTCATCTTGTCCTGTTACCTGTAGATTTCTGAGCTTCAAACGCCTATTTGTTGTGTTTTTTATTTCATAATAGCTACTCTGCCCAAACTCTTGTTTGTATTGTGTCAGAATACAACATTTGGGAAGGAAGAAGGCAAAACCAACTCAGACCCAGAAAACATTTTGGAAATGGCCGCTCAAGAACCACTAATCGGCTGAGGCACTCAAAACAATGACAGCAAGCCAGAATTGTAGCAGGCCAATAGCTGTGCCGTGTTTGAAAAAGACCATTGCCCCGGTGCCCTGAACTCTATATTGCAGCCTCAAAACCAAAGCTGACATCAGAAAATGCATTACAAACCATGATAAATAAGAAAAATGAGAAAAAAGCCAAAGAAATGCAAGAATCCATAATGATATTGTCTTTGAGTTAGTCGCAAGGAAACCGGCTGTTCCTGGATTCATCCACCCCTCCAGCGGACTGCCTGTGGAATTCTGACAGAATTAACCTGAAAATCGCAGTGAAACTCAGTTTGGAGGCAATTAATATCTGTCACCTCAGACCATTTTATAATCTAAAACACAAACACTCACCTTGCTCATGTTACCTGTAGATTTCTAAGCTTCAAACGCCTATTTGTTGTATTTTTTATTTCATAATGGCTACTCTGTCCAGAAAACATTTAAAATTTCCGCTCAAGAAACCACAAATCGGCTGAGGTACTTAAAACAATGACAGCAAGACAGAATTGGAGCAGGCCAACAGCTGTGCCCTGTTTGAAAAAGACCATTCCTCCGGTGCCCTGAACTCAATATGCCAGCCTCAAAACCAAAGCTCACATCAGAAAATTCATTACAAACCATGATAAATAAGAAAACGGAGAAAAAAGCCAAAAAATGCAAGAATCCATAATGATATTGGGCTTGATTCACTCGAAGGAAACAGGCTGTTCCAGGATTCATCCACCCCTGCAGCTGACTGCCTGTGGTATTCCGACTGAATTAACCTGAAAATCACAGTGAAACTCAGATTGGAGGCAATTAATATCTGTCACCTCAGCCAAAGTGTTCCATTTTTTTTTCCAAAACACAAAAACTCACCTTGGTCGTGTTACCTGTAGAGTTCTAAGGTTCAAACGACTATTTGTTGTGTTTTTTATTTCATAATGGCTACTTTAACCAAACTCTTGTTTGTATTGCATCAGAATACAACATTTGGGAAGGAAGAAGGCAAAACCAACTCACACCCAGAAATCATTTAGGAAATTGGCGCTCAAGAAACCAAAAGTCAGCAGAGGTACCCAAAGCAATGACATTAAATCAGATTGGAGCAAGCAAAGAGGTGTGCCCTGATTGAAAAAGAACCATTCTCTTCTGCACTGAAGTCTATATTGCAGCCTCAAAATAAAGCTCACATCAGAAAATTCATTACAAACCATGATAAATAAGAAAAATAAGAAAAAAGCCAAAGAAATGCAAGAATCTATAATGATATTGGGCTTGATTCAATCGCAAGGAAACCGGCTATTCCCAGATTCATCCACCCCTCCAGCTGACTGCCTGTGGAATTCTGACTGAATTCACCTGAAAATTGCAGTGAAACTCAATTTGGAGGCAATTAATATCTGTCACCTCAGCCAAAGTGTTCCATTTTATTTTCGAAAACACAAAAACTCACCTTGCTCGTGTTACCTGTCGATTTCTAAGCTTCAAATGACTATTTGTTGTGTTTTTTATTTCATAATGGCTACTCTGCCGAAACTCTTTTTTGTATTGGGTCAGAATACAAAATTTGGGAAGGAAGAAGGTAAAACCAATTCAGGCCCAGAAAACATGTAGTAAATTGTCGCTCAAAAGACCAATAATCGGCTGAGGCACCCAAAAAAATGACAGCAAGCCAGAATTGGAGCAGGCCAGCAGCTGTGCCCTGTTTGAAAAAGACCATTCCTCTGTTACCCTGAACTCAAAATGCCAGCCTCAAAACCAAAGCTCACATCAGAAAATTCATTACAAACCATGATAAATAAGAAAAAACAGAAAAAAGCCAAAGAAATGCAAGAATCCACAATGATATTGGGCTTGATTTAGTCGCAAGGAAACCATCTTTCCCGTATTCATCCACCCCTCCAGCTGACTGCCTGTGGAATTCTGACAGAATTAACCTGAAAATCGCAGTGAAACTCAGTTTGGAGGCAATTAGTATGTGTCACCTCAGCCAAAGTGTTCCATTTGATTTTCCAAAACACAAAATCTCACCTTGGTCGTGTTACCTGTAGATTTCTAAGCTTCAAACTCCTATTTCTTGTGTTTTTTTTTTATTTCATAATGGCTACTCTGTCCAACCTCTTGTTTGTATGGCGTCAGAATACAAAATTTGGGAAGGAAGAAGGCAAAACCAACTCAGACCCAGAAAACATTTAGGAAATTGCCGCTCAAGAAACCAAAGTCAGCTGAGGTACCCAAACCAATTACATTAAACCAGAATTGGAGCAAGCAAAGAGCTGTGCCCTGATTGAAAAAGAACCATCCTCTTCTGCCCTGAACTCCATCTTCCAGACCCAAAACCAAAGCTCACATCAGAAAATTCATTACACACCATGATAAATAAGAAAAATGAGAATAAATCCAAAGAAATGCAAGATTCCATAATGATATTAGGTTTGATTAGGCGCAAGGAAACCGGTTGTTCCCAGATTCATCCACCCCTCCAGCTGACTGCCTGTGGAATTCTGACTGAATTAACCTGAAAATCACAGTGAAACTCAGTTTGGAGGCAATTAATATCTGTCACCACAGCCAAAGTGTTCCATTTTATATTCCAAAACACAAAAACTCACCTTGGTCATGTTACCAGTAGATGTCTAAGCTTCAAATGACTATTTGTTGTGTTTTTTATTTCATAATGGCTACTCTGTCTAAACTCTTGTTTGTATTGCGTCAGAAGCAACATTTGAAGGAAGAAGGCAAAACCAACTCAGACCCAGAAAACATTTAGGAACTTGCCGCTCAAGAAAGCAAACTCAGCTGAGGCACCCAAACCAATGACAGTAAGCCAGAATTGGAGCAAGCAAAGGTCTGTGCCCTGATTGAATATGGCCATTCCTCCGGTGCCCTGAACTCCATCTTGCAGACTCAAAACCAAAGCTCACATCAGAAAATTCATTACAAACCATGATAAATAAGAAAAATGAGAAAAAAGCCAAAGAAATGCAAGAATCCATAATGATATTGGGCTTGATTCAGTCGCAAGGAAACCGGCTGTTCCCAGATTCATCCACCCCTCCATCTGGCTACCTGTGGAATTCGACTGAATTAACCTGAACATCGCAGTGAAACTCAGTTTGGAGGCAATTAATATCTGTCACCTCAGTCAAAGTGTTCCATTTGATTTTCCAAAACACAAAAACTCACCTTGGTCGTGTTTTCTGTACATGTATAACCTTGAAATGCTTGTTTGTTGTGTTTTTTATTTCATAATGGCTACTTTGACCAAACTCTTGTTTATATTGCATCAGAATACAACATTTGGGAAGGAAGAAGGAAAAACCAACTCAGACCCAGAAAACATTTAGGAAAATGCCGCTCAAGAAACCACAAATCGGCTGAGGCACCCAAAACAATGACAGCAAGCCAGAATTGGAGCAAGCCAACACTTATGCCCTGATTGAAAATGCCATTCCTCTTGTGCCCTGAACTCCATACGCCAGCCTAAAAACCAAAGCGCACATCAGAAAATTCATTACAAACCATGATAAATAAGAAAAATAAGAGCCAAAGAAATGCAAGAATCCATAATGATATTGGGCTTGATTTAGTCGCAAGGAAACCGGCTGTTCCCGGATTCATCTACCCCTCCAGGTGACTCCCTGTGGAATTCTGACTGAATTAACCTGAATATCGCAGTGAAACTCAGTTTGGAGGCAATTAATATCTGTCACCTAGCCAAAGTGTTCCATTTGACTTTCCAAAACACAAAAACTCACCTTGGTCGTGTTACCTGTAGATTTCTAAGCTTCAAACGCCTATTGGTTGTGTTTTTCATTCCATAATGGCTACTCTGTCCAAACTCTTGTTTGTATGGCGTCAGAATACAACATTTGGGAAGGAAGAAGGCAAAACCAACTCAGACCCAGAAAACATTTAGGAAATTTCCACTCAAGAAACCAAAAGTCAGCTGAGGCTCCCAAAATAATGACAGCAAGCCAGAATTGGAGCAAGCCAACAGCTGTGCCCTGATGGAAAAAGGCCATTCCTCCGGTGCCCTGAACTCCATATTGCAGCTTCAAAACCAATGCTGACATCAGAAAATTCATTACAAACCATGATAAATAAGACAAATGAGAAAAAAGACAAAGAAATGCAAGAATCCATAATGATATTGGGCTGGATTTATTCGCAAGGATACCGGCTGTTCCCAGTTCATCCACCCCTCCAGCTGACTGCCTGTGGAATTGTGACTGAATTCACCTGAAAATCGCAGTGAAACTCAGTTTGGAGGCAATTTATATCTGTCACCTCAGCCAACGTGTTCCATTTGATTTTCCAAAACACAAAACCTCACCTTGGTCATGTTACCTGTAGATTTCTAAGCTTCAAATGCCTATTTGCTGTGTTTTTCATTACAAAATGGCTGCTCTGCCCAAACTCTTGTTTGTATGGCGTCAGAATACAAAATTTGGGAAGGAAGAAGGCAAAACCAACTCAGACCCTGAAAACATGCAGGAAATTGCTGCTCAAGAAACCAAAAGTCAGCTGAGGCACTTAAAACAATGACAGCAAGCCAGAATTCGAGCAGGCCAACAGCTGTGCCCTGTTTGAAAAAGGATATTCCTCCGGTGCCCTGAACTGCATATTGCAGCCTCAAAACCAAATCTCACATCAGAAAATTCATTACAAACCTTGATAAATAAAAAATGAGAAAAAAGCCAAAGAAATGCAAGAATCCATAATGATATTAGGCTTGTTTTATTCGCATGGAAACCGGCTGTTCCCAGATTCATCCACCCCTCCAGCTGACTGCCTGTGGAATTCTGACTGAATTAACCTGAAAATCGCAGTGAAACTCAGTTTGGTAGCAATTAATATCTGTCACCTCAGCCAAAGCGTTCCATTTTATGTTCCAAAACACAAAAACTCATCATGGTCGTGCTACCTGTAGATTTCTAAGCTTCAAAATCCTATTTCTTGTGGTTTTTATTTCATAATGGCTACTCTGCCCAAACTCTTGTTTGTATGGCATCAGAAAAGATAATTTGGGAAGGCAGACAGCAAAACCAACTCAGACCCAGAAAACCCATAATGATATTGGGCTGGATTTATTCGCAAGGATACCGGCTGTGCCCAGATTCATCCACCCCTACAGCTGACTGCCTGTGGAATTGTGACTGAATTCACCTGAAGTCAGCCGCGGCACCCAAAACAATGACGGGAAGCAAGAATTGGAGCAGGCCAACAGCTGTGCCCTGTTTGAAAAAGACCATTCCTCTTGTGCCCTGAACTCCATATGCCAGCCTCAAAACCAAAGCTCACATCAGAAAATTCATCACAAACCATGATAAATAAGAAAAAGGAGAAAAAAGCCAAAGAAATGCAAGAATCCATAATGATATTCAGCTTGATTTCGTCACAAGGAAACCGGCTGTTCCCGGATTCATCCACCCCTCCAGCGGACTGCCTGTGGAATTCTGACGGAATTCACCTGAAAATCGCAGTGAAACTCAGTTTGGAGGCAATTACTATCTGTAACCTCAGCCAAAGTGTTCCATTTGATTTTCTAAAACACAAAAACTCACCTTGGTCGTGTTATCTGTAGATTTCTAAGCTTTAAACGCATATTTGTAGTGTTTTTTATTTCATAATGGCTACTCTGCCGAAACTCTTGTTTGCATGCCATCAGAAAAGAAAATTTGGGAAGGAAGAAGGCAAAACCAACTCAGACCCAGCAAACATTTAGGAAATTGCCGCTCAAGAAACCAAAATTCAGCTGAGGCACCCAAAGTAATGACAGCAAGCCAGATTTGGAGCAGACCAACAGCTATGCCCTGTTTGAAAAAGAGTATTCCTCCGGTACCCTGAACTCCATATGCCAGCCTCAAAACCAAAGCTCACATCAGAAAATTCATTACAAACCATGATAAATAAGTAAAATGAGAAAAAAGCCAAAGAAATGCAAGAATCCATAATGATATTGGGCTTGATTTAGTCGCAAGGAAACCGGCTGTTCCCAGATTCATCCACCACTCCTGCTGACTGCCTGTGGAATTCTGACTGAATTAACCAGAAAATCACAGTGAAACTCACTTTGGAGGCAATATATATCTGTGACCTCAGCCAAAGTATTCCATTTGATTTTCCAAAACATAAAAACTCACCTTGGTTATGTTACCTGTAGATTTCTAAGCTTCAAAGGCCTATTTGTAATGTTTTTTAATTCATAATGGCAACTCTGTCCAAACTATTGGTTGTATCGTGTCAGAATACAATATTTGGGAAGGAAGAAGGCAAAACCAACTAAGATCCAGAAAACATTTAGTAAATTGCCACTCAAGAAACGAAAAGAGAGCTGAGGCACCCAAAACAATGACAGCAAGCCAGAATTGGAGCATGCCAACAGCTGTGCCCTGATTGAAAAAGAACCTTCCTCTGGTGACCTGAACTCAATATGCCAGCCTCAAAACCAAAGCTCACATGAAAAAATTCATTACAAACCATGATAAATAAGAAAAATGAGAAAAAAGCGAAAGAAATGCAAGAATCCATAATGATATTGGGCTGGATTTAGTCGCCAGGAAACCGGCTATTCCCGGATTCATCCACCGCTCCTGCTGATTGCCTGTGGAATTCTGACTGAATTCACCTGAAAATCGCAGTGAAACTCAGTTTGGAGGCAATTAATATCTGTCTCCTCATGCAAAGTGTTCCATTTGATTTTCCAAAACACAAAAACTCACCTTGGTCGTGTTACCTGTAGATTTCTAAGCTTCAAACGCCTATTTGCTGTGTTTTTCATTACAAAATGGCTACTCTGCCCAAACTCTTGTTTGTATTGTGGCAGAATACAAAATTTGGGAAGGAAGAAGGCAAAACCAACTCAGACGCAGAAAACATTTAGGATATTGCCACTCAAGAAACCACAAATCGTCTGAGGCTCCCAAAACAATGACAGCAAGCCAGAATTGGAGCAGGCCAAGAGCTGTGCCCTGTTTGAAAAAGAGCATTCCCAGCCGGCTCCGCGGCTCATTAAGCTAATCCTCCACCTAGCGGCCCCAGCACACCAGGTTCTAGTCCCGGTCTGGGTGCGGATTCTGTCCCGGTTGCCCCTCTTCCAGGCCAGCCCTCTGCTGTGGCCAGGGAGTGCAGTGGAGGATGGCCCAAGTGCTGGGGCACTGCACCCCATGGGAGACCAGGAAAAGCACCTGGCTCCTGGTTCCTGCAATCGGATCAGCGCGGTGCGCCCGCCGCAGCACACTGGCCGCGGCGGCCATTGGAGGGTGAACCAACGGCAAAGGAAGAAATTTCTCCCTGTCTCTCTCTCTCACTGTCCACTCTGCCTGTCAAGAAAAAAAAAAAAAAAGGAAAAAGACCATTCCCCCGGATCCTGAACTCCATATTGCAGCTTCAAAACCAAAGCTCACCTCAGAAAATTCATTACAAACCATGATAAATAAGAAAAATAAGAAAAAGGCCAAAGAAATGCAAGAATCCATTATGATATTGGGCTTGATTCACTCGAAGGAAACAGGCTGTTCCAGGATTCATCCACCCCTGCAGCTGACTGCCTGTGGTATTCTGACTGAATTAACCTGAAAATCACAGTGAAACTCAGTTTGGAGGAAATTAATATCTGTCACCTCAGCCAAAGTGTTCCATTTGATTTTCCAAAACACAAAAACTCACCTTGGTCGTGTTACCTGTAGATTTCTAAGCTTCAAACGCCTATTTGTTGTGTTTTTTATTTCATAATACCTACTCTGTCCAAACTCTTGTTTGTATTGCATCAGAATACAAAATTTGGGAAGGAAGAAGGCAAAACCAACACAGACCCAAAAAACATCTAGTAAATTGACACACTAGAATCCACAAATTTGCTGAAGCACTCAAAACATTGACAGCAAGCCAGAATTGGAGGAGGACAACAGCTGTGCCCTGATTGAAAAGAAGCATCCTCTTGTTCCCTGAACCCAATATGCCAGCCTTAAAACCAGAGCTCACATCAGAAAATTTATTGCAAACCATGATACATAAGAGAAATGAGAAAAATCCAAAGAAATGCAAGAATCCATAATGATATTGGGCTTGATTTAGTCGCAAGGAAACCGGCTGTTCCTGGATTCATCCACCGCTGCAGCTGAATGCCTGTGGAATTCTGATGGAATTAACCTGAAAATCGCAGGGAAACTCAGTTTGGAGGCAATTAATATCTGTCACCTCAGCCAAAGTGTTCCATTTTCTTTTCCAAAACACAAAAACTCACCTTGGTCGTGTTACCTGTAGATTTCTGAGCTTCAAACGCCTATTTGTTGCACTTTTTATTTCATAATAGCTACTCTGTCCAAACTCTTGTTTGTATTGCATCAGAATACAAAATTTGGGAAGGAAGAAGGCAAAACCAACTCAGACCCAGAAAATATTTAGGAAATTACTGCTCAAGGAACCAAAAGTAAGCTGAGGCATGCAGAACAATGACAGCAAGACAGAATTGGAGCAAGCCAACAGCTGTGCCCTGATTGAAAAAGAACCATTCTCTTGTACCCTGAAATCCATTTTGCAGCCTCAAAACCAAAGCTCACATCAGAAAATTCATAACAAACCATGATAAATAAGGGAAATGTGAAAAAGCCAAAGAAATGCAAGAGTCCTTTGTGATATTTGGCTGGATTTAGACACAAGGAAACTGGCTGTTTCAGGATTCATCCCACCCTTAAAGAGACTGACTTTGGAATTCTGATTGAATTCACCTCAAAATTGCACTCACACTCAATTTGGAGGAAATTAGTATCTGTCCCCTCAGCAGAAGGGGTCCATGTCACTATCCAAAACAAAGAAACTCATCTTGATTGTGTTGCCTGTACAGTTCTAATCCTGAAAGGCCAATTTCCTTTGTTTTTTTTTTCTTTCATAATGGCTACTCTGTCAAAATCTTGCTTGTATTGCATCAGAATACAAAATTTAGGAATAAGAAGGCAAAAGTAACTCAGACCCAGAAAACATTTAGGAAATTGCCACTCAAGAATCCACAAATCAGCTGAGGCACCCAAAACAATGACAGCAAGCCAGAATTGGAGCAACCCAACAGCTGTGCCCTGATTGAAAAACAACCCTCCTCTTGTGCCCTGAACTCAATATGCCAGCTTAAAACCAAAGCTCACATCAGAAAATTCATTACAAACCATGATAAATAAGAAAAATGAGAAAAAGCCAAAGAAATGCAAGAATCCATAATGATATTGGGCTTGATTTAGTCGCAAGGAAATCGGCTCGTCCAAGATTCATCCCCCCCTCCAGCTGACTGCCTGTGGAATTCTGACTGAATTAACCTGAAAATCGCAGTGACAATCAGTTTGGAGGCAATTACTATCTGTCACCTCAGCCAAAGTGCTCCACTTTATTTTCCAAAACACAAAAACTCACTTGGTCTTGTTACCTGTAGATGTATAAGCTTCAAACGCCTATTTGTTGTGTTTTTTATTTCATAATGGCTACTCTGTCAAAACTCTTGTTTGTATTGCCTCAGAATACAAAATTTGGGAAGGAAGAAGGCAAAACCAACTCAGACCCCGAAAACATTTAGGAAATTGCCGCTCAAGAAACCAAAATCAGCTGAGGCACCCAAAACAATGACAGCAAGCTAGAATTGGAGCAAGCCAACAGCTGTGCCCTGTTTGAAATAGAACCATCCTCTTGTGCCCTGAACTCAATATGCCAGCCTCAAAACCAAAGCTCACATCAGAAAATTCATTACAAACCATGATACAAAAGAAAAATGAGAAAAATCCAAAGCAATGCAAGAATCCATAATGATATTGGCCTTGATTTAGTCACAAGGAAACCAGATGTTCCCGGATGCATCCACCCCTCCAGCTGACTGCCTGTGGAATTCCGACTGAATTTACCTGAAAATTGCAGTGAAACTCAGTTTGGAGGCAATTACTATCTGTCACCTCAGCCAAAGTGTTCCATTTGATTTTCCAAAACACAAAATCTCACCTTGGTCGTGTTACCTGTAGCTTCAAATGCCTATTTGTTGTGTTTTTAATTTCATAATGGCTACTCTGTCCAAACTCTTGTTTGTATTGCGTCAGAATAGAAAATTTGGGAAGGAAGAAGGCAAAACCAACTGAGACCCAGAAAACATTTAGGAAATTGCCACTCAAGAAACCACAACTCGGCTGAGGCACCCAAACCAATGACAGCAAGCCAGAATTGGAGCAACCCAACAGCTGTGCCCTGATTGAAAAAGTTCCTTCCTTTTGTGACCTCAACTCAATATGCCAGCCTAAAAACCAAAGCTCACATCAGAAAATTCATTACAAACCATGATAAATAAGAAAAATGAGAAAAAAGCCAAAGAAATGCAAGAATCCATAATGATATTGGACTTTATTTAGTCACAAGGAAACCGGCTATTACCGGATTCATCCACCCATCCAGCTGACTGACTGTGGAATTCTGACTGAATTAAGCTGAATGGAGGCAGTTAATATCTGTCACCACAGCCAAAGTGTTCCATTTTATTTTCCAAAACACAAAATCTCACCTTGGTCATGTTGCCTGTAGATTTCTAAGCTTCAAACGCCTATTTGTTGTGTTTTTTATTTCATAATGGCTACTCTGTCCAAACTCTTGTTTGTATTGTGTCAGAATACAAAATTTGGGAAGAAAGCAGGCAAAACCAACTGAGACTCAGAAAACATTTACCGAATTTCCGCTCAAGAAACCAAAAGTCAGCTGAGGCACCAAAAACAATGAAAGCAAGCCAGAACTTGAGCAAGCCAACAGCTGTGCCCTGATTGAAAAAGACCATTAATCCAGTGCCCTGAACTCCATATTGCAGTCTCAAAACCAAAGATCACATCAGAAAATTCATTACAAACCATGATAAATAAGAAAAATGAGAAAAAAGCCAAAGAATTGCAAGAGTCCATAATGATATTGGGCTTGATTTAGTCATAAGGAAACCGGCTGTTCCCGGATTCATCCACCCCTCCAGCTGACTGCCTGTGGATTTCTGACTGAATTAACCTGAAAATCACAGTGAAACTCAGTTTGGAGGCAATTAATATCTGTCACCTCAGCCAAAGTGTTCCATTGTATTTTCCAAAACACAAAAACTCACCTTGGTCGTGTTACCTGTAGATGTATAAGCTTCAAACGCCTATTTGTTTTGTTGCTTATTTCATAATGGCTACTGTAAACAAACTCTTGTTTGTATTGCATCAGAATACAAAATTTGGGAAGAAAGAAGGCAAAATCAACTCAGACCCAATAATCATTTAGGAAAATGCCGTTCAAGAAACCAAAATCAGCTGAGACACCCAAAACAATGACAGCAAGCCAGAAGTGGAGCAAGCCAACAGCTCTGCCCTGTTTGAAAAAGACCATTCTTCCGGTGCCCTGAACTCCATATTGCCGCCTCAAAAGCAAAGCTCACATCAGAAAATTCATTACAAACCAGGATAAATAAGGGAAATGTGAAAAAAACAAAGAAATGCAAGAGTCCTTTGTGATATTTGGCTGGATTTAGACACAAGGAAACCGGCTGTTCCCGGATTCATCCACCACTCCAGCTGACTGCCTGTGGAATTCTGACTGAATTAACCTGAAAATCGCAGTGAAGCTCAGTTTGGAGGCAATTAGTATCTGTCACCTCAGCGAAAGTGTTTCATTTGATTTTCCAAAACACAAAACCTCACCTTGGTCATGTTACCTGTAGATTTCTAAGCTTCAAATGCCTATTTGCTGTGTTGTTTATTTCAAAATGGCTACTCTGTCCAAATTCTTGTTTGTATTGCGTCAGAATACAAAATTTGGGAAGGAAGAAGGCAAAACCAACTGAGATTCAGAAAACATTTAGGAAATTGCCGCTCAAGAAACTGAAGGACACTGAGGCACCCAAAACCTTGAAAGGAAGACAGAATTGGAGTAAGCCAACAGCTGTTACCTGATTGAAAAAGACCATTCCTCCGGTGCCCTGAACTCCATCTTGCAGGTTCAAAACCAAAGCTCACATCAGAAAATTTATTACAAACCATGAAAAATAAGAAAAATCCTAAAAAATCCAAAGAAATTCAGGAGTTCTTAGTGATATTGGGCTTGAATCATTCCCTTCTTAATGGCTGTTTCCAGATTCATCCATACCTCCCAGCTGAGTGTCTGTGGTTTCTGACTGAATTAACATGAAAATCGCAGTGAAACTCGGTTTGGAGGCAATTACTATCTGTCACCTCAGCCAAAGTGTTCCATTTGATTTTCCAAAACACAAAAACTCACCTTGGTCGTGTTACCTGTAGATTTCTAAGCTTCAAATGCATATTTGTTGTGTTGTTTATTTCATAATGGCTACTCTGTCCAAACTCTTGTTTATATTGCGTCAGAATACAAAATTTGGGAAGGAAGAAGGCAAATCCAACTGAGACTCAGAAAACATTTAGGAAATTGCCGCTCAAGAAACCTAAAGTCAGCTGAGGCACCAAAAAAATGACAGCAATCCAGAACTTGAGCAAGCCAACAGCTGTGCCCTGATTGAAAAAGACCATTAATCCAGTGCCTGAACTCCATATTCAAGCCTCAAAACCAAAGCTCACATCAGAAAATTCATTACAGACCATGATAAATAAGAAAAATGAGAAAAAAGCCAAAGAAATGCAAGAATCCATAATGATATTGGGCTTGATTTAGTTGCAAGGAAACCGGCTGTTCCCGGATTCATCCACCCCTCCAGCTGACTGCCTGTGGAATTCTGACTGAATTCACCTGAAAATTGCAGTGAAACTCAGTTTGGAGGCAATTAATATCTGTCACCTCAGCCAAAGTTTCCATTTTATTTTCCAAAACACAAAAACTCACCTTGGTCGTGTTACCTGTAGATTTCTAAGCTTCAAACACCTATTTGTTGTGTTTTTTATTTCATAATGGCTACCGTGCCCAAACTCTTGTTTGTATTGTGGCAGAATACAAAATTTGGGAAGGAAGAAGCCAAAACCAACTCAGACCCATAAAACATTTAGGAAATTGCCGCTCAAGAAACCAAAAGTCAGCTGAGGCACCCAAAACAATGACAGCAAGGCAAAATGGGAGCAAGGCGACAACTGTGCCCTGTTTGAAAAAGACCATTCCTCCTGTGCCCTGAACTCCATATTCCAGCCTCAAAACCAAAGCTCACAGCAGAAAATTCATTACAAACCATGATAAATAAGGGAAATGTGAAAAAGCCAAAGAAATGCAGGAGTCCTTTGTGAAATTTGGTTGGATTCAGACACAAGGAAACTGGCTGTTCCCAGATTCATACCCCCTTCCACAGACAGACTTTGGAATTCTGATTGAATTCACCTCAAAATCGCACTCACACTCAATTTGGAGGGAATTAGGATCTGTCCCCTCAGCAGAAGGGTATCATGTCATTTTCCAAAACACAGAAACTCATCTTGGTCGAGTTGCCTGTAGATTTCTAATCCTGAAAGGGCAATTTGCTGTGTTATTTTTTCTTTCATAATGGCTACTCTGTCAAAATCTTGCTTGTATTGCATCAGAATACAAAATTTGGGAAGGAAGAAGGTAAAACCGACTCAGACCCAGAAAATATTTAGCAAATTACCGCTCAAGAAACCACAAATCGGCTGAGGCACCCAAAACAATGACAGCAAGCCAGAATTGGAGCAAGCCAACAGCTGTGCCCTGATTGAACAAAACCATTAATCCAGTGCCCTGAACTCCATATTCCAGCCTCAAAACCAAAGCTCACAAAAAATAATCATTACAAAAAATGATAAATAAGGGAAATCTGAGAAAGCCAAAGTAATTCAAGAGTCCTTTGTGGTATTTGGCTGGATTTAGACAGAAGGAAAGAGGCTGTTTCTGGATTCATCCCCCCCTTCCACAGACTGACTTTGGAATTCTGACTCAATTCACCTCAAAATCGCACTCACACTCAATTTGGAGGGAATTAGTATCTGTCCCCTCAGCAGAAGTGTTCCATGTGAATTTCCAAAACACAGAAACTCATCTTGGTCGTGTTGCCTGTAGATTTCTAATCCTGAAAGGGCAATTTACTGTGTTTTTTTTTTCTTTCATAATCGCTACTCTGTCCAAAATCTTGCTTGTATTGCGTCAGAATACAAAATTTGGGAATAAGAAGGCAAATCCGATCAGAACCAGAAAACATTTAGGAAACTGCAGAAAAAGAATCCACAAATCAGCTGAGGCACCCAAAACAATGACAGCAAGCAGAATTGGAGCACGGCAACAGCTGTGCCCTGATTGAAAAAGAACCTTCCTCTTGTGCCCTAAACTCAATATGCCAGCCACAAAACCAAAGCTCACATCAAAAAATTCTTTTCAAACCATGATAAATAGGAAAAATCAGAAAAAAGCCAAAGAAATGCAAGTTTTCTTAGTGATATTGGGCTTGATTTATTCCTAAGTAAACAGCTGTTTCCAGATTCATCCACAACTCCCAGCTGAGTGAATAGGGATTCTGACTGAATTCACCTCAAAATGGCAGTGAAATTCGGTTTGGAGACAATTAATATCTGTCACCTCAGCCAAAGTGTTCCATTTTATTTTCCAAAACAAAAAAACTCACTTTGGTCATGTTACCTATAGATTTCCAAGCTTCAAACGCCTATTTGTTGTGTTTTTTATTTCATAATGGCTACTCTGTCCAAAATCTTCCTTGTATTGCATCACATACAAAATTTGGGAAGGTAGAAGGCAAAGCCAACTCAGACACAGAAAACATTTAGGAAATTGCCACTCAAGAAACCAAAAGTCAGCTGAGGCACCCAAAACCATGACAGCAAGCCAGAATTGGAGGAGGCAATCAGCTGAGTCCTGATTGAAAAAGGCCATTCTTCCGGGACCCTGAACTCCATATTCCAGCCTCAAAACCAAAGCTGACATCAGGAAATTCATTACAAACCACGATACATAAGAAAAATGAGAAAAAAGCCAATAAATGCAAGAATCCATAATGATATTGAGCTGGATTTAGGCGCAAGGAAACCGGCTGTTCCCGGATTCATCCACCCCTCCAGCTGACTACCTGTGGAATTCTGACTGAATTCACCTGAAAATCGCAGTGAAACTCAGATTGGAGGCAATTAATATCTGTCACCTCAGCCAAAGTGTTCCATTTTATTTTCCATAACACAAAAACTCACCTTGGTCGTGTTATCTGTAGATTTCTAAGCTTCAAACACCTATGTGTAGTGTTTTTCATTTCATAATGGCTGCTCTGGCCAAACTCTTGTTTGTATTGTGTCAGAATACAAAATTTGGGAAGGAAGAAGGCAAAACCAACTCAGACCCAGAAAACATTTAGGAAATTGCCGCTCAAGAAATCACAAATCAGCTGAGGCACCCAAAAAAATGTCAGGATGCCAGAATTGGAACATGCCAACAGCTGTGCCCTGATTGAAAAAGAACCTTCCTCTTGTGCCCTGAACTCAATATGCCAGCCTCAAAACCAAAGCTCACATCAGAAAATTCATTACAGACCATGATAAATAAGAAAAATCAGAAAAAATCCAAAGAAATGCAGGAGTTCTTAGTGATATTGGGCTTGATTTATTCTCTTATTGCTGGCTGGTTGCAGATTCATCAACAACTCCCAGCTGAGTGTCTGTGGTTTCTGACTGAATTAACATGAAAATCGCAGTGAAACTCGGTTTGGAGGCAATTACTATCTGTCACCTCAGCCAAAGTGTTCCATTTTATTTTCCAATACACAAAAACTCACCTTGGTCATGCTACCTGCAGATTGCTAAGCTTCAAACGCAATTTGTTGTGTTGTTTATTTCATAATGGCTACTGTGCCCAAACTCTTGTTTGTATTGTGTCAGAATGCAAAATTTCAAAAGGGAGAAGGCAAAACCAACTCAGACCCAGAAAACATTTAGGAAATTTCCACTCAAGAAACCAAAAGTCAGCTGAGGCACCCAAAACAATGACAGCAAGCCAGAATTGGAGCACGCCAACAGCTGTGCCCTGATTGAAAAAGAACCTTCCTCTTGTGCCCTGAACTCAATATGCCAGCCTCAAAACCAAAGCTCACATCAGAAAATTCATTACAAACCATGATACATAAGAAAAATGAGAAAAAAGCCAAAGAAATGCAAGAATCCCTAATTATATTGGGCTTGATTTAGTTGCAAGGAAACCGGCTGTTCCCGGATTCATTCGCCCCTCAAGCTGACGGCCTGTGGAATTCTGACTGAATTAACCTGAAAATCGCAGTGAAACTCAGTTTGGAGGCAATTAATATCTGTCACCTCAGCCAAAGTGTTCCATTTGATTTTCCAAAACAGAAAAACTCACCTTGGTTGTTTTACCTGTAGATGTCTAAGTTTCAACATCCTATTTGTTGTGTTTTTTATTTCATAATGGCTACTCTGTCCAAACTCTTGTTTGTATTGCATCAGAATACAAAATTTCAGAAGGAAGAAGGCAACACCAAATCAGACCCAGAAAACATTTAGGAAATTGCCGCTCAAGAAGCCAAAAGTCACTGAGGCACCCAAAACAATGACAGCAAGCCAGAAGAGGAGCAAGCCAACAGCTGTGCCCTGATTGAAAAAGAACCTTCCTCTTGTGCCCTGAACTCAATATGCCAGCCTCAAAACCAAAGCTCACATCAGAAAATTCATTAAAACCATGATAAATAAGAAAAAAGAGAAAAAAGCCAAAGAAATGCAAGAATCCATAATGATATAGGGCTTGATTTAGTCGCTAGGAAACTGGCTGTTCCTGGATTCATCTACCCCTCTAGCTGACTGCCTGTGGAATTCTGACTGAATTAACCTGAAAATCATAGTGAAACTCAGTTTGGAGGCAATTAATATCTGTCACCTCAGCCAAAGTGTTCCATTTGATTTTCCAAAACACAAAAACTCACCTTGGTAGTGTTACTTGTAGATTTCTAAGCTTCAAACGCCTATTAGTTGTGTTTTTTCTTTCGTAATGGCTACTCTGTCCAAACTCTTCTTTGCATTGCATCAGAATACAAAATTTGGGAAGGAAGAAGGCAAAGCCAACTCAGACCCTGAAAACATTTGGGAAATTGCCACACAAGAAACCACAAATCGGCTGAGGCACTCAAAACAATGACAGCAAGCCAGAAGTGGAGCAAGCCAACAGCTGTGCCCTGATTGAAAAAGAACCATCCTCTTGTGCCCTGAACTCCATATTGCAGCCTCAAAACCAAAGCTCACATCAGAAAATTCATTACAAACCATGATAAATAAGAAAAAAGAGAAAAAAGCCAAAGAAATGCAAGAATCCATAATGATATTGGGTTTGATTTAGTTGCAAGGAAACCTGCTGTTCCCAGATTCATCCACCACTCCTGCTGACTGCCTGTGGAATTCTGACTGAATTAACCTGACAATCGCAGTGAAACTCAAGAAACCAAATTTCAGCTGAGGCACCCAAAACAAAGACAATAGCCAGAATTGGAGCAGGCCAACAGCTGTGCCCTGTTTGAAAAAGACCATTCCTCCTGTGCCCTGAACTCAAAATGCCAGCCTCAAAACCAAAGCTCACATCAGAAAATTCATTACAAACCATGATAAATAAGGGAAATGTGAAAAAGCAAAAGAAATGCAAGAGTCCTTTGTGATATTTGGCAGGATTTAGACACAAAGAAACTGGCTGTTTCCAGATTCATCCCCCCCTTCCACAGACTGACTTTGGAATTCTGATTGAATTCACCTCAAAATCGCTCTCACACTCCATTTGGAGGGAATTAGAATCTGTCCCCTCAGCAGAAGCGTTCCATGTCATTTTCCAAAACACAGAATCTCATCTTGGTTGTGTTGCCTATGGATTTCTAATCCTGAAAGGTCAATTTGCTGTGTTTTTTTTTTCTTTCATACTGGCTACTCTGTCCAAAATCTTGCTTGTATTGCATCAGAATACAAAAATTGGGAAGGAAGAAGGCAAAACCAACTCAGACCCAGAAAACATTTAGGAAATTGCCACACAAGAAACCACAAATCAGCTGAGGCACCCAAAACAATGACAGCAAGCCAGAAGTGGAGCAAGCCAACAGCTGTGCCCTGATTGAAAAAGAACCTTCCTCTTGTGCCCTAAACTCAATATGCCAGCCTCAAAACCAAAGCTCACATCAGAAAATTCATACAAACCATGATAAATAAGGGAAATGTGAAAAAGCTGAAGAAATGCAAGCCTGTGGAATCCTAACTGAATTAACTGAATTAACCTGAAAATCGCAGTGAAACTGAGTTTGGAGGCAATTAATATCTGTCACCTCAGCCAAAATGTTCCATTTCATTTTCCAAAACACAAAAACAGCTTGGTCATGTTACCTGTAGATTTGTATGCTTCAAACACCTATTTGTTGTGTTTTTTATTTCATAATGGCTACTCTGTCGAAAATCTCGCTTGTATTGCATCAGAATACAAAATTTGGGAAGGAAGAAGGCAAAGCCAACTCAGACCCAGAGAACATTTAGGAAATTGCCACACAGGAAACCACAAATCAGCTGAGGAACCCAAAACAATGACAGCAAGCCAGAATTGCAGCAAGCCAACAACTGTACCCTCTTTGAAAAAGACAGGTCCTCCAGTACCCTGAACTCCATATTGCAGCCTCAAAACCAAGCTCACATCAGAAAATTCATTACAAACCATGATAAATCAGGGAAATGTGAAAAAGCCATAGAAATGCAAGAGTCCTTTTTGATATTTGGCTGGATTCAGATACAAGGAAACTGGCTGTTTCCAGATTCATCCCCCCCTTCCACAGACTGACTTTGGAATTCTGATTGAATTCACCTCAAAATCGCACTCACACTCAATTTGGAGGGAATTAGAATCTGTGCCCTCAGCAGAAGGGTTACATGTCATTTTCCAAAACACAGAAACTCATCTTGGTCGTGTAGCCTGTAGATTTCTAATCCTGAAAGGGCAATGCGCTGTGTTTTTTTTTTTTTTCTTTCATAATGGCTATTCTCCAAAATCTTGCTTGTATTGCATCAGAATACAAAATTTGGGAATAAGTAGGCAAAACCAACTCAGACCCCGAAAACATTTAGGAAATTGGCACTCAAGAAACCACAAATCAGCTGAGACACCCAAAACAATGACAGCAAGGCAGAATTGGAGCAAGCCAACAGCTGTGCCCTGATTGAAAAAGAACCTTCCTCTTGTGCCTGAACTCAATATGCCAGCCTCAAAACCAAAGCTCACATCAGAAAATTCATTACAAACCATGATAAATAAGAAAAAAGAGAAAAAAGCCAAAAAAATGCAAGAATCCATAATGATATAAGGCTTGATTTAGTCGCAAGGAAACCGGCTCTTCCCGGATTCATCCACCCCTCCAGCTGACTGCCTGTGGAATTCTGACTGAATTAACCTGAAAATCACAGTGAAACTCAGTTTGGAGGCAATTAATATCTGTCACCTCAGCCAAAGTGTTCCATTTGATTTTCCAAAACACAAAAACTCACCTTGGTCATGTTACCTGTAGATTTCTAAGCTTCAAACGCCTATTTGTTGTGTTTTTTATTTCATAATGGCTTTTCTGTACAAACTCTTCTTTGCATTGCATCAGAATACAAAATTTGGGAAGGAAGAAGGCAAAGCCAACTCAGACCCAGAAAACATTTGGGAAATTGCCACACAAGAAACCACAAATCGGCTGAGGTACTCAAAATAAGGACAGCAAGCCAGAACTGCAGCCAGCCAACAGCTGTGCCCTGATTGAAAAAGAACCATCCTCTTCTGCCCTGAACTCAATATGCCAGCCTCAAAAACAAAGCTCACATCAGAAAATTCATTACAAACCATGATAAATAAGAAAAAAGAGAAAAAAGCCAAAGAAATGCAAGAGTACTTTGTGATATTTGGCTGGATTTAGACACAAGGAAACTGGATGTTTCCAGATTCATCCCCCCCTTCCACAGACTGACTTTGGAATTCTGATTGAATTCACCTCAAAATCGCACTCACAATCATTTGGGAGGGAATTAGAATCTGTCCCCTAAGCAGAAGCGTTCTATGTCATTTTCCAAAACACAGAAACTCATCTTGGTCGAGTTGCCTGTAGATTTCTAATCCTGAAAGGGCAATGCGCTGTGTTTTTTTTTTTTTTTCTTTCTTTCATAATGGCTACTCTCCAAAATCTTGCTTGTATTGCATCAGAATACAAAATTTGGGAATAAGAAGGCAAAACCGACTCAGACCCAGAAAACATTTAGGAAATTGGCACTCAAGAAACCACAAATCGGCTGAGGCACCCAAAACAATGACAGCAAGCCAGAAGTGGAGCAAGCCAACAGCTGTGCCCTGATTGAAAAAGAACCTTCCTCTTGTGCCCTGAACTCAATATGCCAGCCTCAAAACCAAAGCTCACATCAGAAAATTCATTACAAACCATGATAAATAAGGGAAATGTGAAAAAGCCAAAGAAATGCAAGAGTCCTTTGTGATATTTGGCAGGATTTAGACACAAAGAAACTGGCTGTTTCCAGATTCATCCCCCCCTTCCACAGACTGACTTTGGAATTCTGATTGAATTCACCTCAAAATCGCTCTCACACTCCATTTGGAGGGAATTAGAATCTGTCCCCTCAGCAGAAGCGTTCCATGTCATTTTCCAAAACACAGAATCTCATCTTGGTTGTGTTGCCTATGGATTTCTAATCCTGAAAGGTCAATTTGCTGTGTTTTTTTTTTTTTTTCTTTCATAATGGCTACTCTGTCCAAAATCTTGCTTGTATTGCATCATACAAACTCTTGTTTATATGGCGTCAGAATACAAAATTTGGGAAGGAAGAAGGCAAAACCAACTCAGACCCTGAAAACATTTAGGAAATTGCCACTCAAGAAACCAAGTCAGCTGAGGCACCCACAACAATGACAGCAAGCCAGAATTGGAGCAAGCCAACAGCTGTACCCTGTTTGAAAAAGAACCTTCCTCTTTTACCCTGAACTCAATATGCCAGCCTCAGAACCAAAGCTCACATCAGAAAATTCATTACAAACCATGATAAATAAGAAAAAGGAGAAAAAAGCCAAAGAAATGCAAGAATCCGTAATGATATCGGGCTTGATATAGTCGCAAGGAAACCGGCTGCTCCCGGATTCATCCACCCCTCCAGCTGACTGCCTATGGAATTTTGACTGAATTAACCTCAAAATAGCAGTGAAACTCATTTTGGAGACAATTAATATTTGTCACCTCAGCTAAAGTGTTCCATTTTATTTTGCAAAACACAAAAACTCACCTTGGTCGTGTTACCTGTAGATTTCTAAACTTCAAATGCCTATTTGTTGTGTTTTTTATTTCATAATGGCTATTCTACCCAAACTCTTGTTTGTATGGCGTCAGAATACAAAATTTGGGAAGGAAGAAGGGAAAAACAACTCAGACCCAGAAAACATTTAGCAAATTGCCACTCAAGAAACCACAAATCAGCTGAGGATCCCAAACAATGAAAGCAAGCCAGAATTGAGGCAGGCCAATAGCTGCGCCCTGTTTGAAACAGAACATTCCTCTTGCTCTCTGAACTCCATTTTGCAGCCTCAAAACCAAAGCTCATATCAGAAAATTCATTACAAACCATGATAAATAAGAAAAAGGAGAAAAAAGCCAAAGAAATGCAAGAATCCGTAATGTTATTGGGCTTGATTTAGTCACATGGAAGCCGGCTGTTCGCGGATTCATTCACCCCTCCAGTTGACTGCCTGTGGAATTCTGACTGAATTAACCTCAAAATAGCAGTGAAACTCATATAGGAGACAATTAATACCTGTCACCTCAGCCAAAGTGTTCCATTTTATTTTCCAAAACACAAAAAATCACCTTGGTCATGTTACCTGTAGATTTCTAAGCTTCAAACGCCTATTTGTTGTGTTTTTTATTTCATAATGGCTACTCTGCCCAAGCTCTTGTTTGTTTGGCGTCAGAATACAAAATTTCAGAAGGAAGAAAGCAAAACCAACTCAGACCCAGAAAATATTCAGGAAATTGCCGCTCAAGAAACCAAAAGTTAGCTGAGGCACCCAAAGCAATGACAGCAAGCCAGAATTAGAGCAAGCCAACAGCTGTGCCCTGTTTGAAAAAGAACCTTCCTCTTCTGCCCTGAACTCAATATGCCAGCCTCAGAACCAAAGCTCACATCAGAAAATTCATTACAAACCATGATAAATAAGAAAAAGGAGAAAAAAGAAAAGAAAAGCAAGAATCCATAATGATATTGGGCTTGATTCAGTCGCAAGGAAACCGGCTGTAGCTGGATTCATCCTCTGCTCCAGCTGACTGCCTGTGGAATTCTGACTGAATTAACCTGAAAATCGCAGTGAAACTCACTTTGGAGGCAATTACTATCTGTCACCTCAGCCAAAGTGTTCCATTTGATTTTGCAAAACACAAATCTCACCTTGGTCGTGTTACCTGTAGATTTCTAAGCTTCAAATGCCTATTTGTTGTGTTTTTCTATTTCATAATGGCTACTCTGCCGAAACTCTTGTTTCTATGGCGTCAGAATACAAAATTTGGGTAGGAAGAAGGCAAAACCAACTCAGACCCAGAAAACATTTAGCAAATTGCCGCTCACAAACCACATATCGGCTGAGGCACCCAAAACAATGACAGCAAGCCAGAATTGGAGCAGGCCAACTGCTGTGCCCTGTTTGAAAAAGACCATTCCCCCGGTGCTCTGAACTCCATATTGCAGCCATAAAACCAAAGCTCACATCAGAAAATTCATTACAAACCATGATAAATAGGAAATCAGAGAAAAAAGCCAAAGAAATGCAAGAATCCATAATGACATTTGGCCTTATTAGTCACAAGGAAACCGGCTGTAGCTGGATTCATCCTCTGCTCCAGCTGACTGCCTGTGGAATTCTGACTGAATTAACCTGAAAATCGCAGTGAAACTCAGTTTGGAGGCAATTAATATCTGTCACCTCAGCCAAAGTGTTCCATTTTATTTTCCAAAACACAAAAACTCACCTTGGTCATGTTACCTGTAGATTTCTAAGCTTCAAATGCCTATTTGTTGTGTTTTTTATTTCATAATAGCTACTCTGCCCAAACTCTTGTTTGTATGGCGTCAGAACAAAATTTGGGAAGGAAGAAGGCCAAACGAACTCAGACCCAGAAAACATTTAGGAAATTGCCACTCAAGAAACCAGAAATCAGCTGAGGCATCCAAAACAATGACAGCAAGCCATAATTGGAGCAAGCCAACAGCGGTACCCTGTTTGAAAAAGAACCTTCATCTTTTACCCTGAACTCAATATGCCAGCCTCAGAACCAAAGCTCACATCAGAAAATTCATTACAAACCATGATAAATAAGAAAAATGAGAAAAAAGCCAAAGAAATGCAAGAATCTGTAATGATATCGGGTTTGATATAGTCGCAAGGAAACCGGCTGTTCCCGGATTCATCCACCCATCCAGCTGACTGCCTATGGAATTCTGACTGAATTAACCTCAAAATAGCAGTGAAACTCATATAGGAGACAATTAATATCTGTCACCTCAGCCAAAGTGTTCCATTTTATTTTGCAAAACACAAAAACTCACCTTGGTCGTGTTACCTGTAGATTTCTAAGCTTCAAACGCGTATTTCTTGTGTTTTTTATTTCATAATGGCTATTCTACCCAAACTCTTGTTTGTATGGCGTCAGAATACAAAATTTGGGAAGGAAGAAGGCAAAACCAACTCAGACCCAGAAAACATTTCGCAAATTGCCACTCAAGAAACCACAAATCAGCTGAGGATCCCAAAACAATGAAAGCAAGCCAGAATTGGGGCAGGCCAATAGCTGTGCCCTGTTTGAAACAGAACCTTCCTCTTGTGCCCTGAACTCCATATTGCAGCCTCAAAACCAAAGCTCACATCAGAAAATTCATTACAAACCATGATAAATAAGAAAAAGGAGAAAAAAGCCAAAGAAATGCAAGAATCCATAATGATATAGGGCTTGATTTAGTCGCTAGGAAACCGGCTGTTCCCAGATAAATCCACCCCTCCAGCTGACAGCCTGTGGAATTCTGACTGAATTAACCTGAAAATCACAGTGAAACTCAGTTTGGAGGCAATTAATATCTGTCACCTCAGCCAAAGTGTTCCATTTTATTTTCCAAAACACAAAAAATCACCTTGGTCGTGTTACCTGTCGATTTCTAAGCTTCAAATGCCTATTTGTTGTGTTTTTCATTTCATAATGGCTACTCTGCCCAAACTCTTGTTTGTTTGGCGTCAGAATACAAAATTTGGGAAGGAAGAAGGCAAAACCAACTCAGACCCAGAAAACATTTAGGAAATTGCCATTCAAGAAACCAAGTCAGCTGAGGCATGCAAAACAATGACAGCAAGCCAGAATTGGAGCAAGCCAACAGCTGTGCCCTGTTTGAAAAAGAACCTTCCTCTTCTGCCCAGAACTCAATATGCCAGCCTCAGAACCAAAGCTCACATCAGAACATTCATTACAAACCATGATAAATAAGAAAAAGGAGAAAAAAGCAAAAGAAAAGCAAGAATCCATAATGATATTGGGCTTGATTTAGTCGCTAGGAAACCGGCTGTTCCAGGAATCATCCACCCCTCCAGCTGACTTCCTGTGGAATTCTGACTGAATTATCCTGAAAATCGCAGGGAAACTCAGTTTGGAGGCAATTAATATCTATCACCTCAGGCAAAGTGTTCCATTTGATTTTGCAAAACACAAATCTCACCTTGGTCGTGTTACCTGTAGATTTCTAAGCTTCAAACCCCTTTTGTTGAGTTTTTCTATTTCATAATGCCTACTCTGCCGAAACTCTTATTTGTATGGCGTCAGAATACAAAATTTGGGAAGGAAGAAGGCAAAACCAACTCAGACCCAGAAAACATTTAGGAAATTGCCACTCACAAACTACATATCGGCTGAGGCACCCAAAACAATGACAGCAAGCCAGAATTGGGGCAGGCCAATAGCTGTGCCCTGTTTGAAACAGAACCTTTCTCTTGCTCCCTGAACTCCATATTGCAGCCTCAAAACCAAAGCTCACATCAGAAAATTCATTACAAACCATGATAAATAGGAAATCAGAGAAAAAAGCCAAAGAAATGCAAGAATCCATAATGACATTTGGCCTTATTAGTCACAAGGAAACCGGCTGTTCCCGGATTCATCCTCTGCTCCAGCTGACTGCCTGTGGAATTCTGACTGAATTAACCTGAAAATCGCAGTGAAACTCAGTTTGGAGGCAATTACTATCTGTCACCTCAGCCAAAGTGTTCCATTTTATTTTCCAAAACACAAAAACTCACCTTGGTCATGTTACCTGTAGATTTCTAAGCTTCAAACGCCTATTTGTTGTGTTTTTTATTTCATAATGGCTACTCTGCCCAAACTGTTGTTTGTATGGCGTCAGAATACAAAATTTGAGAAGGAAGAGGGGAAAACCAACTCAGACCCCGAAAACATTTAGGAAATTGCTGCTCAGAATCCACAAATCGGCTGAGGCACCCAAAACAATGACAGCAAGCCAGAATTGGAGCAGGCCAACAGCTGTGCCCTGATTGAAAATCAACCTTCCTCTGGTGCCCTGAACTGAATATGCCAGCTTAAAACCAAAGCTCACATCAGAAAACTCATTACAAACCATGATACATAAGAAAAATGAGAAAAAAGCCAAAGAAACGCAAGAATCCATAATGATATTGGGCTTGATTTAGTCAAAAGGAAACTGGCTATTCCCAGATTCATCCACCCCTCCAGCTGACTGCCTGTGGAATTCTGACGGAATTATCCGGAAAATCGCAGGGAAACTCAGTTTGGAGGCAATTAATATCTGTCACCTCAGCCAAAGTGTCCCATTTTATTTTCCAAAACACAAAAACTCACCTTGGTCGTATTACCTGTGGATTTCTAAGCTTCAAACGCCTATTTATTGTGTTTTTTTTTTTTATGGCAAAATGGCAAGTCTGTCCAAACTCTTTTTTGTATTGGGTCAGAATACAAAATTTTGGAAGGAAGAAGGAAAACCAACTCAGACGAACAAAACATTTAGGAAATTGATGCTCAAGAAACCTCAAATCGGCGGAGGCAACCAAAATAATGACAGTAAGCCAGAATTGGAGTAACCCAGCACCTGTGCCCTGATTGAATAAGAACCTTCCTCTTGTGCCCTGAACTCCATATGCCAGCCTCAAAACCGAAGCTCACATCAGAAAATTCATTACAAACCATGATAAATCAGAAAAATGAGACAAAAGCCAAAGAAATGCAAGAATCCATAATGATGTTGGAATGGATTTAGTTTCAAGGAAACCGGCTGTTCCCAGATTCATCCACCCCTCCAGCTGACTGCCTGTGGAATTCTGACTGAATTAACCGGAAAATCGCAGTGAAACTCAGTTTGGAGGCAATTAATATATGTCACCTCAGCCAAACTGTTCCATTTGATTTTCCAAAACACAAAAACTCACCTTGGTCATGTTACCTCTGGATTTCTAAGCTTCAAAACCTATTTGTTGTGTTTTTTATTTCCTAATGGCTACTCTGCTGAAACTCTTGTTTGTATTGCGTCAGAATACAAATTTGGGAAGGAAGAAGGCAAAACCAACTCAGACCCAGAAAACCTTTAGGAAATTGCCGCTCAAGAAACCACAAATCGGCTGAGGCACTCAAAACAATGACAGCAAGCCAGAATTGGAGCAGCACAACAGCTGTGCCCTGTTTGAAAAAGACCATACCTCTGGTGCCCTGAACTCCATATTGTAGCCTCAAAACCAAAGCTCACATCAGAAAATTCATTACAAACCATGATAAATAAGAAAAATGAGAAAAAAGCCAAAGAAATGCAAGAATCCATAATGACATTGGGCTTGATTCAGTCGCAAGGAAATGGGCTGTTCCCGGATTCATCCACCCCTCCAGCTGACTGCCTGTGGAATTCTCACTGAATTAACCTGAAAATCCCAGTGAAACTCAGTTTGGAGGCAATTAATATCTGTCACCTCAGCCAAAGTGTTCCATTTGATTTTCCAAAACACAAAAACTCACCTTGGTTGTGTTACTTGTAGATTTCTAAGCTTCAAACGCCTATTTGTTGTGTTTTTTATTTCATAATGGCTACTCTGCCCAAACTTTTGTTTCTATTGCGTCAGATTACAAAATTTGGGAAGGAAGAAGGCAAAACCAACTCAGACCCAGAAAACATTTAGGAAATTGCCGCTCAAGAAACAAAGGGCCGCTGAGGAACCCAAAACTTTGAAAGCAAGACAGAATTGGAGCAAGCCAGCAGCTGTGCCCTGATTGAAAAAGACCATTCCTCCGGTGTCCTGAACTCGATATTGCAACCTCAAAACCAAACCTCAGATCAGAAAATTCATTACAAATCATGATAAATAAGAAAAATCAAAAAATCCAAAGAAATGCAGGAGTTCTTAGTGATATTGGGCTTGATTTATTCCCTTGTTAATGGCTGTTTCCAGATTCTTCTATACCTCCCAACTGAGTGTCTGTGGTTTCTGCTGAATTAAAATGAAATTCGCTGTGAAACTCGGTTTGGAGGCAATTAATATCTGTCACCTCAGCAAAAGTGTTCCATGTCTTTTTACAAAACACAAAATCTCACCTTGGTCGCGTTACCTGTAGCTTTCAAAAGCCTATTTGATGTGTTTTTTATTTCATAATGTCTATTCTGTCCAAACTCTTGTTTGTATTGCGTCACAATACAAAATTTGGGAAGTAAGAGGACAAAACCATCTGAGACTCAGAAAACGTTTAGGAAATTGCCACTCAAGAAACCTCAAATCGACGGAGGCACCCAAAACAATGACAGCAAGCCAGAATTGGAGCAAGCCAGCAGCTGTGCCCTGATTGAAAAAGACCATTCCTCCGGTGCCCTGATCTCCATATTGCAGCCTCAAAACCAAAGCTCACATCAGAAAATTCATTACAAACCTTCATACATAAGAAAAATGAGAAAATACCCAAAAATGCAAGAATCCAGAATGATATTGGGCTTGATTTGTTTGCAAGGAAACCGGCTGTTCCCGGATTCATCCAACGCTGCAGCTGACTGCCTGTGGAATTATGACTGAATTAACCTGAAAATCGCAGTGAAACTCAGTTTGGAAGCAATTAATAACTGTCACCTCAGCTAAAGTGTTCCACTTTATTTTCTAAAACACAAAAACTCACCTCGGTCGTGTTACCTGTAGATTTCTAAGCTTCAAACGCCTATTTGTTGTTTTTTTTGTTTCATAATGGCTACTCTGCCCAAACTCTTGTTTGTATTTGGGCAGAATACAAATATTGGGAAGGAATAAAGCAAAACCAACTCAGACCCAGAAAACATTTAGGAAATTGCCGCTCAAGCAACAAAGGGCCGCTGAGGAACCCAAATCTTTGAAAGCAAGATAGAATTGGAGCAAGCCAACAGCTGTGCCCTGATTGAAAAAGACCATTCCTCCGGTGTCCTGAACTCGATATTGCAACCTCAAAACCAAACCTCAGATCAGAAAATTCATTACAAACCATTATAAAAAAAAAATCAGAAAAAATCCAAAGAAATGCAGGAGTTCTTAGTGATATTGGGCTTGATTTATTCCCTTGTTAATGGCTGTTTCCAGATTCTTCTACACCTCCCAGCTGAGTGTCTGTGGTTTCTGACTGAATTAAAATGAAATTCGCTGTGAAACTCGGTTTGGAGGCAATTAATATCTGTCACCTCAGCAAAAGTGTTCCATGTCTTTTTACAAAACACAAAATCTCACCTTGGTCGTGTTACCTGTAGCTTTCAAAAGCCTATTTGATGTGTTTTTTATTTCATAATGTCTACTCTGTCCAAAGTCTTGTTTGTATGCCATCAGAAAAGAAAATTTGGGAAGGAAGACGGCAAAACCAACTCAGACCCAGAAAACATTTAGGAAATTGCCACTCAAGAAACCGAAAGTCAGCTGAGGCACCCAAATAAATGGCAGCAAGCCAGAATTGGAGCAGGCCAACAGCTGTGACCTGTTTGAAAAAGACCATTCCTCCGGTGCCCTGAACTCCATATTGCAGCCTCAAAACCAAAGATCACATCAGAAAATTCATTACAAACCATGATAAATAAGAAAAATGAGAAAAAAGCCAAAGAAATGCAAGAATGCATAATGATATTGGGCTGGATTTAGTCGCAAGGAAACCGGCTGTTCCCGGATTCATCCACCACTCCAGCTGACAGCTTGTGGAATTCTGACTGAATTAACCTGAAAATCGCAGTGAAACTCTGTTTGGAGGCAATTAATATCTGTCACCTCAGCCAAAGTGTTCCATTTGATTTTCCAAAACACAAAAACTCACCTTGGTTGTGTTACCTGTAGATTTCTAAGCTTCAAACGCCTATTTGTTGTGTTTTTTATTTCATAATGGCTACTCTGCCCAAACTTTTGTTTCTATTGCGTCAGATTACAAAATTTGGGAAGGAAGAAGGCAAAACCAACTCAGACCCAGAAAACCTTTAGGAAATTGCCACTCAAGAAACCGAAAGTCAGCTGAGGCACCCAAATAAATGGCAGCAAGCCAGAATTGGAGCAAGGCAACAGCTGTGCCCTGATTGAAAAAGACCATTCCTCAGGTTCCCTGAACTCCATATTGCAGCCTCAAAACCAAAGATCACATCAGAAAATTCATTACAAACCATGATAAATAAGAAAAATGAGAAAAAAGCCAAAGAAATGCAAGAATCCATAATGATATTGGGCTGGATTTAGTTGCAAGGAAACCGGCTGTTCCCGGATTCATCCACCCCTCCAGCTGACAGCTTGTGGAATTCTGACTGAATTAACCTGAAAATCGCAGTGAAACTCTGTTTGGAGGCAATTAATATCTGTCACCTCAGCCAAAGTGTTCCATTTGATTTTCCAAAACACAAAAACTCACCTTGGTTGTGTTACCTGTAGATTTCTAAGCTTCAAACGCCTATTTGTTGTGTTTTTTATTTCATAATGGCTACTCTGCCCAAACTTTTGTTTCTATTGCGTCAGATTACAAAATTTGGGAAGGAAGAAGGCAAAACCAACTCAGACCCAGAAAACCTTTAGGAAATTGCCACTCAAGAAACCGAAAGTCAGCTGAGGCACCCAAATAAATGGCAGCAAGCCAGAATTGGAGCAAGGCAACAGCTGTGCCCTGATTGAAAAAGACCATTCCTCAGGTTCCCTGAACTCCATATTGCAGCCTCAAAACCAAAGAACACATCAGAAAATTCATTACAAACCATGATAAATAAGAAAAATGAGAAAAAAGCCAAAGAAATGCAAGAATCCATAATGATATTGGGCTGGATTTAGTCGCAAGGAAACCGGCTGTTCCCGGATTCATCCACCACTCCAGCTGACAGCTTGTGGAATTCTGACTGAATTAACCTGAAAATCGCAGTGAAACTCAATTTGGAGGCAATTAATATCTGTCACCTCAGCCAAAGTGTTCCATTTGATTTTCCAAAACACAAAAACTCACCTTGGTTGTGTTACCTGTAGATTTCTAAGCTTCAAACGCCTATTTGTTGTGTTTTTTATTTCATAATGGCTACTCTGCCCAAACTTTTGTTTCTATTGCATCAGATTACAAAATTTGGGAAGGAAGAAGGCAAAACCAACTCAGACCCAGAAAACATTTAGGAAATTGCCGCTCAAGAAACAAAGGGCCGCTGAGGAAGCCAAAACCTTGAAAGCAAGACAGAATTGGAGCAAGCCAACAGCTGTGCCCTGATTGAAAAAGACCATTCCTCCGGTGTCCTGAACTCGATATTGCAACCTCAAAACCAAACCTCAGATCAGAAAATTCATTACAAACCATGATAAATAAGAAAAATCAGAAAAAATCCAAAGAAATGCAGGAGTTCTTAGTGATATTGGGCTTGATTTATTCCCTTGTTAATGGCTGTTTCCAGATTCTTCTATCCCTCCCAGCTGAGTGTCTGTGGTTTCTGACTGAATTAAAATGAAATTCGCTGTGAAACTCGGTTTGGAGGCAATTAATATCTGTCACCTCAGCAAAAGTGTTCCATATCTTTTTCCAAAACACAAAATCTCACCTTGGTCGTGTTACCTGTAGCTTTCAAAAGCCTATTTGATGTGTTTTTTATTTCATAATGTCTATTCTGTCCAAAATCTTGCTTGTATTACGTCAGAATACAAAATTTGGGAAGGAAGAGGACAAAAACAACTGAGACTCAGAAAACGTTTAGGAAATTGCCACTCAAGAAACCTCAAATCGGCGGAGGCACCCAAAACAATGACAGCAAGCCAGAATTGGAGCAAGCCAGCAGCTGTGCCCTGATTGAAAAAGACCATTCCTCCGGTGCCCTGAACTCCATATTGCAGCCTCAAAACCAAAGCTCACATCAGAAAATTCATTACAAACCATGATAAATAAGAAATATCAGAATAAAGCCAAAGAAATGCAAGAATCCATAATGATATTGGGCTTCATTTAGTTGCAAGGAAACCAGCTATTCCCGGATTCATCCACCCCTCCAGCTGACTGCCTGTGGAATTCTGACTGAATTAACCTGAACGGAGGCAGTTAATATCTGTCACCACAGCCAACTTGTTCCATTTGATTTTCCAAAACACAAAATCTCACCTTGGTCGTGTTACCTGTAGCTTCAAAAGCCTATTTGTTGTGTTTTTTATTTCCTAATGGCTACTGTGTCCAAACTCTTGTTTGTATTGTGTCAGAATACAAAATTTGGGAAGGAAGAAGGAAAACCAACTCAGACCTAGAAAACATTTAGGATATTGATGCTCAAGAAACTTCAAATCGGCGGAGGCACCCAAAACAATGACAGCAAGCCAGAATTGGAGCAACCCAACAGCTGTGACCTGATTGAATAAGAACCTTCCTCTTGTGCCCTGAACTCCATATGCCAGCCTCAAAACCAAAGCTCACATCAGAAAATTCATTACAAACCATTAAAATTAAGAAAAATGAGAAAAAGGCCAAAGAAATTCAAGAATTCATAATGATATTGGGCTTGATTTAGTCGCAAGGAAACCATATATTCCCAGATTCATCCACCTCTCCAGCTGATGCCTGAGGAATATTGACTGAATTAACCTGAACGGAGGCAGTTAATATCTGTCACCACAGCCAAAGTGTTCCATTTCATTTTCCAAAACAAAATCTCACCTTGGTCGTGTTACCTGTAGCTTTCAAAAGCCTATTTGATGTGTTTTTTTATTTCAAAATGCCTATTCTGTCCAAACTCTTGTTTCTGTTGCGTCAGAATACAAAATTTGGGAAGGAAGAGGACAAAACCAACTGAGACTCAGAAAATGTTTAGGAAATTGCCACTCAAGAAACCTCAAATCGGCGGAGGCACCCAAAACAATGACAGCAAGCCAGAATTGGAGCAGGCCAACAGCTGTGCCCTGATTGAAAAAGACCATTCCTCCGGTGCCCTGAACTCCATACTGCAGCCTCAAAACCAAAGCTCACATCAGAAAATTCATTACAAACCATTATAAATCAGAAAAATGAGAAAAAAGCCAAAGAAATGCAGGAGTTCTTAGTAATATTGGGCTTGATTTATTGCCATGTAAACGGCTGTTTCCAGATTCATCCACACCTCCCAGCTGAGTGTCTGTGGTTTCTGACTGAATTAACCTGAAAATCGCAGTGAAACTCGGTTTGGAGGCAATTAATATCTGTCACCTCAGCCAAAGTGTTCCATTTGATTTTCCAAAACACAAAAACTCACCTTGGTCATGTTACCTGTAGATTTCTAAGCTTCAAATGCCTATTTGTTGTGTTTTTTATTTCATCATTGCTACTCTGTCCAAACTCTTGTTTGTATTGCGTCAGAATACAAAATTTGGGAATAAGAAGGAAAAACCGTGTCAGACCCAGAAAACATTTAGGAAATTGCCACTCAAGAAACCAAAAGTCAGCTGAGGAACCCACAACAATGACAGCAAGCCAGAATTGGAGAAAGCCAACAGCATTGCCCTGATTGAAAGAGAACCTTCCTCTTGTGCCCTGAACTCAATATGCCAGCCTCAAAAGCAAAGCTCACATCAGAAAATTCATTACAAACCATGATAAATAAGAAAAATGAGAAAAAAGCCAAAGAAATGCAGGAGTTCTTAGGGATATTGGGCTTGAATTATGGCCATGTAAACGGCTGTTTCCAGATACATCCACACCTCCCAACTGAGTGTCTTTGGTTTCTGAAGGAATTAACAAAAAAATCGCAGTGAAACTCGGTTTTGGAGGCAATTAATATCTGTCACCTCAGCCAGAGTGTTCAATTTTATTTTCATAAACACAAAAACTTACCTTGCTCGTGTTACCTGTACATATATAAGCTTCAAACGCATATTTGTTGTGTTTTTTATTTCATAATGGCTACTCTGTCCAAACTTTTGTTTGTATTACGTCAGAATACAAAATTTGGAAAGGAAGAAGGCAAAACCAAGTCAGACCCAGAAAACATGTAGGAAATTGCCGCTAAAGAAACCAAAAACAGCTGAGGCACGCAAAACAATGACAGCAAGCCAGAATTGCAACAAGCCAACAGCTGTGTCCTGTTTGAAAAAGACCATTGATCCGGTGCCCTGAACTCAATATGCCAGCCTCAAAACCAAAGCTCACATCAGAAAATTCATTACAAACCATGATAAATCAGAAAAATGAGACAAAAGCCAAGGAAATGCACGAGTTCTTAGTGATATTTGGCTGGATTTAGACACAAGGAAACTGGCTGTTTAAAGATTCATCCCCCCCTTCCACTGACTGACTTTGGAATTCTGATTGATTTCACCTCAAAATTGCACTCACACTCAATTTGGAGGGAATTAGAATCTGTCCCCTCAGCAGAAGGGTTCCATGTCATTTTCCAAAACACAGAAACTAATCTTGATCACGTTGCCAGTAGATTTCTAATCCTGAAAGGGCAATTTCTGTGTTTTTTTTTTCTTTCATAATGGCTACTCTGTCCAAATCTTGCTTGTATTGCATCAGAATACAAAATATGGGAATAAGAAGGCAAAACCGACTCAGACCCAGAAAACAATAAGGAAATTGCCGCTCAAGAAACCACAAATCGGCTGAGGCACCCAAAACAATGACAGCAAGCCAGAATTGGAGCAAGCCAACAGCTGTGCCCTGATTGAAAAAGAACATCCCTCTTGTGCCCTGAACTCAATATTGCAGCCTCAAAACCAAAGCTCACATCAGAAAATTCATTACAAACCATGATAAATAAGAAAATGGAGAAAAAGCCAAAGAAATGCAAGAATCCATAATGATAGTGGGCTTGATTTAGTTGCAAGGAAACCGGCTGTTCCCAGATTCATCCACAGCTCCAGCTGACTGCCTGTGGAATTCCGACTGAATTAACCTGAAAATCGCAGTAAGACTCAGTTTGGAGGCCATAATATCAGTCACCTCAGCCAAAGTGTTCCATTTGATTTTCCAAATCACAAAAACTCACCTTGGTCATGTTACCCTTAGATTTATAAGCTTCAAACGCTAATTTGTTGTTGTTGTTTTTTTTTTATTTCATAATGGCTACTCTGTCAAAACTCTTGTTTGTATTGCGTCAGAATACAAAATGTGGGAAGGAAGAAGGGAAAACCAACTCAGACCCAGAAAACATTTAGGAAACTGCCGCTCAAGAAACCACAAATCGGCTGAGGCACCCAAAACCTTGAAAGCAAGCCAGAATTGGAGCAAGCCAACAGCTGTGCCCTGATTGAACAAGACCATTAATCCAGTGCCCTGAACTCCATATTCCATCCTCAAAACCAAAGCTCACATCAGAAAATTCATTAGAAACCATGATAAATAAGGGAAATCTGAGAAAGCCAAAGAAATTCAAGAGTCCTTTGTGGTATTTGGCTGGATTTAGACAGAAGGAAACTGGCTGTTTCCGGATTCATCCCCCCCCTTCCACAGACAGACCTTTGAATTCTGATTGAATTCACCTCAAAATCGCACTCACACTCAATTTGGAGGGAATTAGAATCTGTCCCCTCAGCAGAAGGGTTCCATGTCATTTTCCAAAACACAGAAACTCATCTTGGTCGTGTTGCCTATAGATTTCTAATCCTGAAAGGGCAATGCGCTTTTTTTTTTTTTTCTTTCATAATGGCTACTCTGTCCAAAATCTTGCTTATGTTGCATCAGAATACAAAATTTGGGAATAAGAAGGCAAATGCGACTCAGACCCAGAAAACATTTAGGAAACTGCAACACAAGAATCCACAAATCAGCTGAGGCACCCAAAACAATGACAGCAAGCAGAATTGCAGCAAGACAACAGCTGTGCCCTGATTGAAAAAGAACCTTCCTCTTGTGCCCTGAACTCCATATTGCAGCCTCAAAACCAAAGCTCACATCAGAAAATTCATTACAAACAATGATAAATAAGAAAAATCAGAAAAAAAGCCAAAGAAATGCAAGAATCCATAATGATATTGGGCTTGATTTAGTCGCAAGGAAGCCAGCAGTTCCCAGATTCATCCACGCCTAAAGCTGACTGCCTGTGGAATTCTCACAGAATGAACCCGAAAATCACAGTGAAACTCCGTTTGGAGGCAATTAATATCTGTCACCTCAGCCAAAGTGTAACATTTTTTTTTCCAAAACACAAAAACTCACCTTGGTCATGTAACCTGTAGATTTTTAAGCTTCAAATGCCCATTTGTTGTGTTTTGTATTTCATAATCGGTACTCTGCCCAAACTCATGTTTGTATGGCGTCAGAATACAAAATTTGGGAAGGAGGAAGGCAAAACCAAATCAGACCAAGAAAACATTTAGGAAATTGCCGCTCAACAAACCAAAATTGAGCTGAGGCACCCAAAACAATGACAGCAAGCCAGAATTGGAGCAAGCCAACAGCTGTGCCCTGTTTGAAAAAGACCATTCCTCCAGTACCCTGAACTCCATATTCCAGCCTCAAAACCAAAGCTCACATCAGAAAATTCATTACAAACCATGATAAATAAGGGAAATGTGAAAAAGCCAAAGAAATGCAAGCCTGTGGAATCCTAACTGAATTAACTGAATTAATCTGAAAATCGCAGTGAAACTCGGTTTTGGAGGCAATTAATATCTGTCACCTCAGCCAGAGTGTTCAATTTTAATTTCGAAAACAAAAAATCATACCTTGGTCTTGTGACCAGTACATATATAAGCTTCAAACGCATATTTGTTGTGTTTTTTATTTCATAATGGCGACTCTGTCCAAACTCTTGTTTGTATTACGCCAGAATACAAAATTTGGGAAGGAAGAAGGCAAAACCTACTCAGAGCCAGAAAACATGTAGGAAATTGCCGCTCAAGAAACCACAAATGGGCTGAGGCACCCAAAACCTTGAAAGCAAGCCAGAATTGGAGCAAGCCAACAGCTGTGCCCTGATTGAACTAGACCATTAATCCAGTGCCCTGAACTCCATATTCCAGCCTCAAAACCAAAGCTCACAAAAAAAAAAATCATTACAAACAATGATAAATAAGGGAAATCTGAGAAAGCCAAAGTAATTCAAGAGTCCTTTGTGGTATTTGGCTGGATTTAGACAGAAGGAAACAGGCTGTTTCTGGATTCATCCCCCCCTTCCACAGACTGACTTTGGAATTCTGACTCAATTCACCTCAAAATCGCACTCACACTCAATTTGGAGGGAATTAGTATCTGTCCCCTCAGCAGAAGTGTTCCATGTCATTTTCCAAAACACAAAAACTCATCTTTCTCGTGTTGCCTGTAGACTTCTAATCCTGAAAGGGCAATTTACTGTGTTTTTTTTTTTTTCTTTCATAGTGGCTACTCTGTCCAAAATCTTGCTTGTATTGCGTCAGAATACAAAATTTGGGAATAAGAAGGCAAATCCGACTCAGACCCAGAAAACATTTAGGAAACTGCAGAAAAAGAATCCACAAATCAGCTAAGGAATCCAAAACAATGACAGCAAGCAGAACTGGAGCACGCCAACAGCTGTGCCCTGATTGAAAAAGAACCTTCCTCTTGTGCCCTAAACTCAATATGCCAGCCACAAAACCAAAGCTCACATCAGAAAATTCATTTCAAACCATGATAAATTGGAAAAATCAGAAAAAAGCCAAAGAAATGCAAGTTTTCTTAGTGATATTGGGCTTGATTTATTCCTAAGTAAACAGCTGTTTCCAGATTCATCCACAACTCCCAGCTGAGTGAATAGGGATTCTGACTGAATTCACCTCAAAATGGCAGTGAAATTCGGTTTGGAGACAATTAATATCTGTCACCTCAGCCGAAGTGTTCCATTTTATTTTCCAAAACAAAAAAACTCACTTTGGTCATGTTTCCTATAGATTTCAAAGCGTCAAACGCCTATTTGTTGTGTTTTTTATTTCATAATGGCTACTCTGTCCAAAATCTTGCTTGTATTGCATCAACATACAAAATTTCGGAAGGTAGAAGGCAAAGCCAACTCAGACCCAGAAAACATTTAGGAAATTGCCACTCAAGAAACCAAAAGTCAGCTGAGGCTCCCAAAACCATGACAGCAAGCCAGAATTGGAGCAGGCAATCAGCTGAGTCCTGATTGAAAAAGGCCATTCTTCCGGTACCCTGAACTCCATATTCCAGCCTCAAAACCAAAGCTTACATCAGGAAATTCATTACAAACCACGATACATAAGAAAAATGAGAAAAAAGCCAAGAAATGCAAGAAACCATAATGATATTGAGCTGGATTTAGTTGCAAGGAAACCGGCTGTTCCCGGATTCATCCAACACTCCAGCTGACTGCGTGTGGAATTCTGACTGAATTAACCTGAAAATTGCAGTGAAACTCAGTTTGGAGGCAATTAATATCTGTCACCTCAGCCAAAGTGTTCCATTTTATTTTCCAAAACACAAAAACTCACCTTGGTCTTGTTACCTGTAGATTTCCAAGCTTCAAATGCCTATTTGTTGTTTTGTTTATTTCATAATGGCTACTCTGCCCAAACTCTTCTTTGCATTGCATCAGAATACAAAATTTGGGAATAAGAAGGCAAATCCAACTCAGACACAGAAAACATTTATGAAATTGCCACTCAAGAAACCACGAATCTTCTGAGGCATCCAAAACAATGACAGCAAGCCGGAATTGGAGAAAATCAACAACTGTGCCCTGATTGAAACAGAACCATCCTCTTGTGCCCTGAACTCAATATGCCAGCCTCAAAACCAAAGCTCACATCAGAAAATGCTTTACAAACCATTACAAATAAGAAAAATGAGAAAAAAGCCAAAGAAATGCAAGAATCCATAATGATATTGGACTTGATTTAGTCGCAAGGAAACCGGATGTTCCCGCATTCATCCACCCCTACAGCTGACTGCCTGTGGAATTCTGACTGAATTAACCTGAAAAATGCAGTGAAACTCAGTTTGAAGGCAATTAATATCTGTCACCTCAGCCAAAGTGTTCCATTTGATTTTTCAAAACTCAAAAACTCACCTTGGTCATGATACCTGTAGAATCATAACCTTCAAACGCCTATTTGTTGTGTTTTTTATTTCATAATCGGTACTCTGTCTGAACACATGTTTGTATTGCGTCACAATACAAAATTTGGGAAGGAAGACGGCAAAAACCTCTCAGACACAGAAAACATTTAGGAAATTGCCGCTCAAGAAACCAAAAGTCAGCTAAGGCACCCAAAACAATGACAGCAAGGCAGAATTGGAGCAAGTCAACAGCTGTGCCCTTTTTGAAAAATAACCTTCCTCTTGTGCCCTGAACTCCATATTGCAGCCTCAAAACCAAAGCTCACATCATAAAATTCATTACAAACCATGATAAATAAGAAAAATGAGAAAAAAGCCAAAGAAATGCTAGAATCCATAATGATATTGGGCTTGATTTAGTCGCAAGGAAATTGGCTGTTCCCAGATTCATCCACCCCTCCAGCTGACTGCCTGTGGAATTCTGACTGAATTAACCTGAAAATCGCAGTAAAACTCAGTTTGGAGGCCATTAATATCTGTCACCTCAGCCAAAGTGTTCCATTTTATTTGCCAAAACACAAAACCTCATCTTGTCCTGTTACCTGTAGATTTCTGAGCTTCAAACGCCTATTTGTTGTGTTTTTTATTTCATAATGGCTACTCTGCCCAAACTCTTGTTTGTATTGCGTCAGAATACAAAATTTGGGAAGGAAGAAGGCAAAACCAACTCAGACCCAGAAAACATTTAGGAAATTGCCGCTCAAGAAACCACAAATCGGCTGAGGCACTCAAAACAATGACAGCAAGCCAGAATTGGAGCAGGCCAACAGCTGTGCCCTGTTTCAAAAAGACTATTCCTCCGGTGCCCTGAACTCCATATTGCAGCCTCAAAACCAAAGCTCACATCAGAAAATTCATTACAAACCATGATAAATAAGAAAAATGAGAAAATGCCAAAGAAATGCAAGAATCCATAATGATATTGGGTTTGGTTCAGTCACAAGGAAACCGGCTGTTCCCGGATTCATCCACCCCTCCAGCTGACTGCCTGTGGAACTCTGACTGAATTAACCTGAATATCGCAGTGAAACTATGTTTGGAGGGAGTAAATAACTGTCACCTCACCCAAAGTGTTCCATTGTATTTTCCAAAACACAAAAACTCCCCTTGGTCGTGTTACCTGTAGATTTCTAAGCTTCAAAATCCTATTTGTTGTGTTTTTTATTTCATAATAGCTACTCTGCCCAAACTCTTGTTTGTATTGTGTCAGAATACAACATTTGGGAAGGAAGAAGGCAAAACCAACTCAGACCCAGAAAACATTTTGGAAATTGCCGCTCAAGAAACCAAATCAGCTGAGGCATGCAAAACAATGACAGCAAGCCAGAATTGCAACAAGCCAACAGCTGTGTCCTGTTTGAAAAAGACCATTGCCCCGGTGCCCAGAACTCTATATTGCAGCCTCAAAACCAAAGCTGACATCAGAAAATGCATTACAAACCATGATAAATAAGAAAAATGAGAAAAAAGCCAAAGAAATGCAAGAATCCATAATGATATTGGGCTTGATTTAGTCGCAAGGAAACCGGCTGTTCCTGGATTCATCCACCCCTCCAGCTGACTGCCTGTGGAATTCTGACTGAATTAACCTGAAAATCGCAGTGAAACTCAGTTTGGGGGCAATTAATATCTGTCACCTCAGACCATTTTATTATCTAAAACACAAACACTCACCTTGCTCTTGTTACCTGTAGATTTCTAAGCTTCAAACGCCTATTTGTTGTATTTTTTATTTCATAATGGCTACTCTGTCCAGAAAACATTTAAAATTTCCGCTCAAGAAACCACAAATCGGCTGAGGTACTTAAAACAATGACAGCAAGCCAGAATTGGAGCAGGCCAACAGCTGTGCCCTTTTTGAAAAAGACCATTCCTCCGGTGCCCTGAACTCAATATGCCAGCCTCAAAACCAAAGCTCACATCAGAAAATTCATTACAAACCATGATAAATAAGAAAACGGAGAAAAAAGCCAAAAAATGCAAGAATCCATAATGATATTGGGCTTGAGTTAGTCGCAAGGAAACCGGCTGTTCCCGGATTCATCCACCCCTTCAGCGGACTGCCTGTGGAATTCTGACTGAATTAACCTGAATATCGCAGTGAAACTCAGTTTGGAGGCAATTAATATCTGTCATCTCAGCCAAAGTGTTCCATTTTATTTTCCAAAACACAAAAACTCACCTTGCTCGTGTTACCTGTCGATTTCTAAGCTTCAAATGCCTATTTGTTGTGTTTTTTATTTCATAATGGCTACTCTGCCGAAACTCTTGTTTGTATTGCGTCAGTATACAAAATTTGGGAAGGAAGAAGGCAAAACCAATTCAGGCCCAGAATACATGTAGTAAATTGCCGCTCAAAAGACCAATAATCGGCTGAGGCACCCAAAACAATGACAGCAAGCCAGAATTGGAGCAGGCCAACAGCTGTGCCCTGTTTGAAAAAGACCATTCCTCTGTTACACTGAACTCCATATTGCAGCTTCAAAACCAAAGCTCACATCAGAAAATTCATTACAAACCATGATAAATAAGAAAACGAAGAAAAAAGCCAAAGAAATGCAAGAATCCATAATGATATTGGGCTTCATTGAGTCGCAAGGAAATTGGCTGTTCCCAGATTCATCCACCCCTCCAGCTGACTGCCTGTGGAAATATGACTGAATTAACCGGAAAATCGCAGTGAAACTCAGTTTGGAGGCAATTAATATCTGTCACCTCAGCCAAAGTGTTCCATTTGATTTTCCAAAACACAAAAACTCACCTTGGTCGTGTTACCTGTAGATTTCTAAGGTTCAAAAGACTATTTGTTGTGTTTTGTATTTCGCACTGGCTACTCGCCCCAAACTCTTATTTGCATGGCGTCAGAATACAAAATTTGGGAAGGAAAAAGGCAAAACCAACTCAGACTCAGAAAACATGTAGGAAATTGCAGCTCAAGAAACCAAAAGTCAGCTGAGGCACTGAAAACAATAACAGCAAGCCAGAATTGGAGCAGGCCAAAAGCTGTGCCCTGTTTGAAAAAGACCATTCCTCCGGTGCCCTGAACTCCATATTGCAGCCTCAAATCCAAAGCTCACATCAGGAAATTCATTACAACCCATGAAAAATAAGGAAAATGAGAAAAAAGCCAAAGAATTCCAAGAATGCATAATGATATTGGGCTTGATTTAGTCTCAAGGAAACCGGCTGTTCCAGGATTCATCGACCACTGCAGCTGACTGCCTGTGGAATTCTCACTGAATTAACCTGAAAATCCCAGTGAAACTCAGTTTGGAGGCAATTAATATCTGTCACCTCAGCCAAAGTGTTCCATTTGATTTTACAAAACACAAAAACTCACCTTGGTCGTGTTACCTGTAGAGTTCTAAGCTTTAAACGACTATTTGTTGTGTTTTTTATTTCATAATGGCTACTTTAACCAAACTCTTGTTTGTATTGCATCAGAATACAACATTTGGGAAGGAAGAAGGCAAAACCAACTCACACCCAGAAATCATTTAGGAAATTGCCGCTCAAGAAACCAAAAGACAGCAGAGGTACCCAAAGCAATGACATTAAATCAGATTGGAGCAAGCAAAGAGGTGTGCCCTGATTGAAAAAGAACCATTCTCTTCTGCACTGAAGTCTATATTGCAGCCTCAAAATAAAGCTCACATCAGAAAATTCATTACAAACCATGATAAATAAGAAAAATAAGAAAAAAGCCAAAGAAATGCAAGAATCTATAATGATATTGGGCTTGATTCAATCGCAAGGAAACCGGCTATTCCCAGATTCATCCACCCCTCCAGCTGACTGCCTGTGGAATTCTGACTGAATTCACCTGAAAATCGCAGTGAAACTCCGTTTGGAGGCAATTAATATCTGTCACCTCAGCCAAAGTGTTCCATTTTATTTTCCAAAACACAAAAACTCACCTTGCTCGTGTTACCTGTCGATTTCTAAGCTTCAAATGACTATTTGTTGTGTTTTTTATTTCATAATGGCTACTCTGCCCAAACTCTTGTTTGTATTGCGTCAGTATACAAAATTTGGGAAGGAAGAAGGCAAAACCAATTCAGGCCCAGAAAACATGTAGTAAATTGCCGCGCAAAAGACCAATAATCGGCTGAGGCACTCAAAACAATGACAGCAAGCCAGAATTGGAGCAGGCCAACAGCTGTGCCCTGTTTGAAAAAGACTATTCCTCCGGTGCCCTGAACTCCATATTGCAGCCTCAAAACCAAAGCTGACATCAGAAAATTCATTACAAACCATGATAAATAAGAAAAATGAGAAAAAAGCCAAAGAAATGCAAGAATCCATAATGATATTGGGCTTGGTTCAGTCGCAAAGGAAACCGGCTGTTCCCGGATTCATCCACCCCTCCAGCTGCCTGTGGAATTCTGACTGAATTAACCTGAATATCGCAGTGAAACTCCGTTTGGAGGCAGGAAATAACTGTCACCTCAGCAAAAGTGTTCCATTGCATTTTCCAAAACACAAAAACTCCCCTTGGTCGTGTTACCTGTAGATTTCTAAGCTTCAAAAGCCTATTTGTTGTGTTTTTTATTTCATAATAGCTACTCTGCCCAAACTCTTGTTTGTATTGTGTCAGAATACAACATTTGGGAAGGAAGAAGGCAAAACCATCTCAGACCCAGAAAACATTTTGGAAATTGCCGCTCAAAAAACCACTAATCGGCTGAGGCACTCAAAACAATGACAGCAAGCCAGAATTGGAGCAGGCCAACAGCTGTGCCATGTTTGAAAAAGACCATTGCCCCGGTGCCCTGAACTCCATATTGCAGCCTCAAAACCAAAGCTGACATCAGAAAATGCATTACAAACAATGATAAATAAGAAAAATGAGAAAAAAGCCAAACAAATGCAAGAATCCATAATGATATTGGGCTTGATTTAGTCGCAAGCAAACCGGCTGTTCCTGGATTCATCCACCCCTCCAGCTGACTGCCTGTGGAATTCTGACTGAATTAACCTGAAAATCGCAGTGAAACTCAGTTTGGGGGCAATTAATATCTGTCACCTCAGACTATTTTATTATGCAAAACACAAAAGCTCACCTTGCTCGTGTTACCTGTAGATTTCTAAGATTCAAACACCTATTAGTTGTATTTTTTATTTCATAATGGCTACTCTGTCCAGAAAACATTTAAAATTTCCGCTCAAGAAGCTACAAATCGGCTGAGGTACTTAAAACAATGACAGCTAGCCAGAATTGGAGCAGGCCAACAGCTGTGCCCTGTTTGAAAAAGACCATTCCTCTGGTGCCCTGAACTCAATATGCCAGCCTCCAAACCAAAGCGCACATCAGAAAATTCATTACAAACCATGATAAATAAGAAAACAGAGAAAAAAGCCAAAAAATGCAAGAATCCATAATGATATTGGGCTTGAGTTAGTCGCAAGGAAACCGGCTGTTCCCGGATTCATCCACCCCTTCAGCGGACTGCCTGTGGAATTCTGACTGAATTAACCTGAATATCGCAGTGAAACTCAGTTTGGAGGCAATTAATATCTGTCACCTAGCCAAAGTGTTCCATTGTATTTTCCAAAACACAAAAACTCCCCTTGGTCGTGTTACCTGTAGATTTCTAAGCTTCAAAAGCCTATTTGTTGTGTTTTTTATTTCATAATAGCTACTCTGCCCAAACTCTTGTTTGTATTGTGTCAGAATACAACATTTGGGAAGGAAGAAGGCAAAACCAACTCAGACCCAGAAAACATTTTGGAAATTGCCGCTCAAGAAACCACTAATCGGCTGAGGCACTCAAAACGATGACAGCAAGCCAGAATTGGAGCAGGCCAACAGCTGTGCCGTGTTTGAAAAAGACCATTGCCCCGGTGCCCTGAACTTCATATTGCAGACTCAAAACCAAAGCTCACATCAGAAAATTCACTACAAACCATGATACATAATAAAAATGAGAAAAAAGCCAAAGAAATGCAAGAATCCATAATGATATTGGGCTTGATTGAGTTGCAAGGAAACCGGCTGTTCCGGGATTCATCAACCCCTCCAGCTGACTGCCTGTGGAATTCTGACTGAATTTACCTGAAAATCGCAGTGAAACTCAGTTTGGAGGCAATTAATATCTGTCACCTGAACCAAAGTGTTGCATTTGATTTTCCAAAACACAAAAACTCACCTTGGTCGTGTTACCTGTAGATTTCTAAGGTTCAAAAGACTATTAGTTGTATTTTGTATTTCACACTGGCTACTCGCCCCAAACTCTTGTTTGTATGGCGTCAGAATACAAAATTTGGGAAGGAAAAAGGCAAAACCAACTCAGACTCAGAAAACATGTAGGAAATTGCAGCTCAAGAAACCAAAAGTCAGCTGAGGCACTCAAAACAATAACAGCAAGCCAGAATTGGAGCAGGCCAAAAGCTGTGCCCTGTTTGAAAAAGACCATTCCTCCGGTGCCCTGAACTCCATATTGCAGCCTCAAATCCAAAGCTCACATCAGGAAATTCATTACAAACCATGAAAAATAAGGAAAATGAGAAAAAAGCCAAAGAATTCCAAGAATGCATAATGATATTGGGCTTGATTTAGTCTCAAGTAAACCGGCTGTTCCTGGATTCATCGACCACTGCAGCTGACTGCCTGTGGAATTCTGACTGAATTCACCTGAAAATCGCAGTGAAACTCAGTTTGGAGGCAATTAATATCTGTCACCTCAGACCATTTTATTATCCAAAACACATAACCTCACCTTGGTCGTGTTACCTGTAGATTTCTAAGCTTCAAACGCCTATATGCTATGTTTTTCATTACAAAATGGCTACTCTGCAAAAACTCTTGTTTGTATGGCGTCAGAATACAAAATTTGGGAAGGAGGAAGGCAAAACCAACTCAGACCCAGAAAACATGTAGGAAATTGCGGCTCAAGAAACCACAAATCGGCTGAGGCACTCAAAGCAATGACAGCAAGCCAGAATTAGAGCAGACTAACAGCTGTGCCCTGATTGAAAAAGACCATTCCCCCGGTGCCCTGAACTCCATATTGCAGCCTCATAACCAAAGCTGACATCACAAAATTCATTACAAACCATGATAAATAAGAAAAATGCGAAAAATCCAAAGAAATGCAAGAATCCATAATGATATTGGGCTTGATTTAGTCGCAAGGAAACCGGTTGTTCCCGGATTCATCCACCCCTCCAGCTGACAGCCTGTGGAATTCTGACTGAATTCAGCTGAAAATCGCATTGAAACTCTTTTTGGAGGCAATTAATATCTGTCACCTCAGCCAAAGTGTTCCATTTGATTTTCCAAAACACAAAAACTCCCCTTGGTCGTGTTACCTGTAGATTTCTAAGCTTCAAACGCCTATGTGTTGTGTTTTTTATTTCATAATGGCTACTCTGTCAAAACTCTTCTTTCTATGGCGTCAGAATACAAAATTTGGGAAGGAAGAAGGCAAAACCAACTCAGACCCAGAAAACATGTAGGAAATTGCCGCTCAAGAATCCACAAATCGGCTGAGGCACTCAAAAGAATGACAGCAAACCAGAATTGGAGCAGGCCAACAGCTGTGCCCTGTTTGAAAAAGACCATTCCTCCGTTACTCTGAAGTCCATATTGCAGCCTCAAAACCAAAACTCACATCAGAAAATTCATTATAAACGATGATAAATATGAAAACGAAGAAAAAAGCCAAAGAAATGCAAGAATCCATAATGCTATTGGGCTTGATTGAGTCGCAAAGAAACCGGTTGTTCCCGGATTCATCCACCCCTCCAGCTGACAGCCTGTGGAATTCTGACTGAATTAACCTGAAAATCGCATTGAAACTCTTTTTGGAGGCAATTAATATCTGTCACCTCAGCCAAAGTGTTCCATTTGATTTTCCAAAACACAAAAACTCACCTTGGTCGTGTTACCTGTAGATTTCTAAGCTTCAAACGCCTATTTGTTGTGTTTTTTATTTCATAATGGCTACTCTGCTGACACTCTTGTTTGTATTGCGTCAGAATACAAAATTTGACAAGGAAGAAGGCAAAAGAAACTCAGACCCAGAAAACATTCAGAAAATTGCCGCTCAAGAAACCACAAATAAGCTGAGGCACCCAAAATAAAATGACAGCAAGCCAGAATTGGAGCAGGCCAACAGCTGTGCCCTGTTTGAAAAGGACCATTCCTCCGGTGCCCTGAACTCAAAATGCCAGCCTCAAAACCAAAGCTCACATCCGAAAATTCATTACAAACCATGATAAATAAGAAAGATGAGAAAAAAGCCAAAGAAATGCAAGAATCCACAATGATATTGGGCTTGATTTAGTCGCAAGGAAACCATCTTTCCCGGATTCATCCACCCCTCCAGCTGACTGCCTGTGGAATTCTGACAGAATTAACCTGAAAATTGCAGTGAAACTCAGTTTGGAGGCAATTAATATGTGTCACCTCAGCCAAAGTGTTCCATTTGATTTTCCAAAACACAAAATCTCACCTTGGTCGTGTTACCTGTAGATTTCTAAGCTTCAAACTCCTATTTGTTGTGTTTTTTATTTCATAATCGGTACTCTGTCTGAACTCATGTTTGTATTGCGTCACAATACAAAATTTGGGAAGGAAGAAGGAAAAAACCTCTCAGACACAGAAAACATTTAGGAAATTGCCACTCAACACACCAAAAATCACCTGAGGCACCCAAAACAATGACAGCAAGCCAGAACTGGAGCAAGCAAATGGCTGTGCCCTGTTTGAAAAAGAACCTTCCTCTTGTGCCCTGAACTCCATATTGCAGACTCAAAACCAAAGCTCACATCAGAAAATTCACTACAAACCATGATACATAAGAAAAATGAGAAAAAAGCCAAAGAAATGCAAGAATCCATAATGATATTGGGCTTGATTTAGTCTCAAGGAAATCAGCTCTTCCCAGATTCATCCCCCCCTCCAGCTGACTACCTGTGGAATTCTGACTGAATTAACCTGAAAATCACAGTGAAACTCAGTTTGGAAGCAATTAATATCTGTCACCTCAGCCAAAGTGTTCCATTTGATTTTCCAAAACACAAAAACTCACCATGGTCGAGTTACCTGTAGATTTCTAAGCTTCAAAAGCATATTTGTTGTGGTTTTTATTTCATAATGGCTACTTTAACCAAACTCTTTTTTGTATTGCATCAGAATACAAAATTTGACAAGGAAGAAGGCAAAACCAACTCAGACCCAGAAAACATTTAGGAAATTGCCGCTCAAGAAACCAAAAGTCAGCAGAGGTACCCAAACCAATTACATTAAACCAGAATTGGAGCAAGCAAAGAGCTGTGCCCTGATTGAAAAAGAACCATCCTCTTCTGCCCTGAACTCCATCTTCCAGACTCAAAAAAAGCTCACATCAGAAAATTCATTACACACCATGATAAATAAGAAAAATGAGAATAAATCCAAAGAAAGGCAAGATTCCATAATGATATTAGGTTTGATTTAGTCGCAAGGAAACCGGTTGTTCCCAGATTCATCCACCCCTCCAGCTGACTGCCTGTGGAATTCTGACTGAATTAACCTGAAAATCACAGTGAAACTCAGTTTGGAGGCAATTAATATCTGTCACCACAGCCAAAGTGTTCCATTTTATATTCCAAAACACAAAAACTCACCTTGGTCATGTTACCAGTAGATGTCTAAGCTTCAAACGCCTATTTGTTGTGTTTTTTATTTCATAATGGCTACTCTGCCGAAACTCTTGTTTGTATTGCGTCAGAATACTAAATTTGGGAAGGAAGAAGGCAAAACCAACTCAGACCCAGAAAACATTTAAGAAATTGCCGCTCAAAAAACCACAAATCGGCTGAGGCACTCAAAACAATGACAGCAAGGCAGAATTGGAGCAGGCCAACAGCTGTGCCGTGTTTGAAAAAGACCATTCCTCCGGTGCCCTGAACTCCATATTGCAGCCTCAAAACCAAAGCTCACATCAGAAAATTCATTACAAACCATGAAAAATAAGGAAAATGAGAAAAAAGCCAAAGAATTCCAAGAATGCATAATGATATTGGGCTTGATTTAGTCTCAAGTAAACCAGCTGTTCCTGGATTCATCGACCACTGCAGCTGACTGCCTGTGGAATTCTGACTGAATTCACCTGAAAATCGCAGTGAAACTCAGTTTGGAGGCAATTAATATCTGTCACCTCAGACCATTTTATTATCCAAAACACATAACCTCACCTTGGTCGTGTTACCTGTAGATTTCTAAGCTTCAAACGCCTATATGCTATGTTTTTCATTACAAAATGGCTACTCTGCAAAAACTCTTGTTTGTATGGCGTCAGAATACAAAATTTGGGAAGGAGGAAGGCAAAACCAACTCAGACCCAGAAAACATGTAGGAAATTGCGGCTCAAGAAACCACAAATCGGCTGAGGCACTCAAAGCAATGACAGCAAGCCAGAATTAGAGCAGACTAACAGCTGTGCCCTGATTGAAAAAGACCATTCCCCCGGTGCCCTGAACTCCATATTGCAGCCTCATAACCAAAGCTGACATCACAAAATTCATTACAAACCATGATAAATAAGAAAAATGCGAAAAATCCAAAGAAATGCAAGAATCCATAATGATATTGGGCTTGATTTAGTCGCAAGGAAACCGGTTGTTCCCGGATTCATCCACCCCTCCAGCTGACAGCCTGTGGAATTCTGACTGAATTCAGCTGAAAATCGCATTGAAACTCTTTTTGGAGGCAATTAATATCTGTCACCTCAGCCAAAGTGTTCCATTTGATTTTCCAAAACACAAAAACTCCCCTTGGTCGTGTTACCTGTAGATTTCTAAGCTTCAAACGCCTATGTGTTGTGTTTTTTATTTCATAATGGCTACTCTGTCAAAACTCTTCTTTCTATGGCGTCAGAATACAAAATTTGGGAAGGAAGAAGGCAAAACCAACTCAGACCCAGAAAACATGTAGGAAATTGCCGCTCAAGAATCCACAAATCGGCTGAGGCACTCAAAAGAATGACAGCAAACCAGAATTGGAGCAGGCCAACAGCTGTGCCCTGTTTGAAAAAGACCATTCCTCCGTTACTCTGAAGTCCATATTGCAGCCTCAAAACCAAAACTCACATCAGAAAATTCATTATAAACGATGATAAATATGAAAACGAAGAAAAAAGCCAAAGAAATGCAAGAATCCATAATGCTATTGGGCTTGATTGAGTCGCAAAGAAACCGGTTGTTCCCGGATTCATCCACCCCTCCAGCTGACAGCCTGTGGAATTCTGACTGAATTAACCTGAAAATCGCATTGAAACTCTTTTTGGAGGCAATTAATATCTGTCACCTCAGCCAAAGTGTTCCATTTGATTTTCCAAAACACAAAAACTCACCTTGGTCGTGTTACCTGTAGATTTCTAAGCTTCAAACGCATATTTGTTGTGTTTTTTATTTCATAATGGCTACTCTGCTGACACTCTTGTTTGTATTGCGTCAGAATACAAAATTTGACAAGGAAGAAGGCAAAAGAAACTCAGACCCAGAAAACATTCAGAAAATTGCCGCTCAAGAAACCACAAATAAGCTGAGGCACCCAAAATAAAATGACAGCAAGCCAGAATTGGAGCAGGCCAACAGCTGTGCCCTGTTTGAAAAGGACCATTCCTCCGGTGCCCTGAACTCAAAATGCCAGCCTCAAAACCAAAGCTCACATCCGAAAATTCATTACAAACCATGATAAATAAGAAAGATGAGAAAAAAGCCAAAGAAATGCAAGAATCCACAATGATATTGGGCTTGATTTAGTCGCAAGGAAACCGGCTGTTCCCGGATTCATCAACCCTCAGCTGACTGCCTGTGGAATTCTGACTGTATTATCCTGAAAATCGCAGTGAAACTCAGTTTGGAGGCAATTAATATTTGTCACCTCAGCCAAAGTGTTCCATTGTATTTTGCAAAACACAAAACCTCACCTTGGTCATGTTACCTGTAGATTTCTAAGCTTCACAAGCCTATTTGTTGTGTTTTTTATTTCATAATGGCTGCTCTCCCCAAAATTTTGTTTGTATTGCGTCAGAATACAAAATTTGGGAAGGAAGAAGGCAAAACCAACTGAGATTCAGAAAACATTTAGGAAATTGCCGCTCAAGAAACTGAAGGACACTGAGGCACCCAAAACCTTGAAAGGAAGACAGAATTGGAGTAAGCCAACAGCTGTTACCTGATTGAAAAAGACCATTCCTCTGGTGCCCTGAACTCCATCTTGCAGGTTCAAAACCAAAGTTCACATCAGAAAATTCATTACAAACCATGAAAAATATGAAAAATCCTAAAAAATCCAAAGAAATTCAGGAGTTCTTAGTGATATTGGGCTTGAATCATTCCCTTGTTAATGGCTGTTTCCAGATTCATCCATACCTCCCAGCTGAGTGTCTGTGGTTTCTGACTGAATTAACATGAAAATCGCAGTGAAACTCGGTTTGGAGGCAATTACTATCTGTCACCTCAGCCAAAGTGTTCCATTTGATTTTCAAAAACACAAAAACTCACCTTGGTCGTGTTACCTGTAGATTTCTAAGCTTCAAATGCATATTTGTTGTGTTGTTTATTTCATAATGGCTACTCTGTCCAAACTCTTGTTTATATTGCGTCAGAATACAAAATTTGGGAAGGAAGAAGGCAAATCCAACTGAGACTCAGAAAACATTTAGGAAATTGCCGCTCAAGAAACCTAAAGTCAGCTGAGGCACCAAAAAAATGACAGCAATCCAGAACTTGAGCAAGCCAACAGCTGTGCCCTGATTGAAAAAGACCATTAATCCAGTGCCTGAACTCCATATTCAAGCCTCAAAACCAAAGCTCACATCAGAAAATTCATTACAGACCATGATAAATAAGAAAAATGAGAAAAAAGCCAAAGAAATGCAAGAATCCATAATGATATTGGGCTTGATTTAGTTGCAAGGAAACCGGCTCTTCCCGGATTCATCCACCCCTCCAGCTGACTGCCTGTGGAATTCTCACTGAATTCACCTGAAAATCACAGTGAAACTCAGTTTGGAGGCAATTAATATCTGTCACCTCAGCCAAAGTTTCCATTTTATTTTCCAAAACACAAAAACTCACCTTGGTCGTGTTACCTGTAGATTTCTAAGCTTCAAACACCTATTTGTTGTGTTTTTTATTTCATAATGGCTACCGTGCCCAAACTCTTGTTTGTATTGCGTCAGAATACAAAATTTGGGAAGGAAGAAGCCAAAACCAACTCAGACCCATAAAACATTTAGGAAATTGCCGCTCAAGAAACCAAAATCAGCTGAGGCACCCAAAACAATGACAGCAAGGCAAAATGGGAGCAAGGCGACAACTGTGCCCTGTTTGAAAAAGACCATTCCTCCTGTGCCCTGAACTCCATATTCCAGCCTCAAAACCAAAGCTCACAGCAGAAAATTCATTACAAACCATGATAAATAAGGGAAATGTGAAAAAGCCAAAGAAATGCAGGAGTCCTTTGTGATATTTGGCTGGATTCAGACACAAGGAAACTGGCTGTTTCCAGATTCATACCCCCTTCCACAGACAGACTTTGGAATTCTGATTGAATTCACCTCAAAATCGCACTCACACTCAATTTGGAGGGAATTAGGATCTGTCCCCTCAGCAGAAGGGTATCATGTCATTTTCCAAAACACAGAAACTCATCTTGGTCGAGTTGCCTGTAGATTTCTAATCCTGAAAGGGCAATTTGCTGTGTTATTTTCTCTTTCATAATGGCTACTCTGTCAAAATCTTGCTTGTATTGCATCAGAATACAAAATTTGGGAAGGAAGAAGGTAAAACCGACTCAGACCCAGAAAATATTTAGCAAATTACCGCTCAAGAAACCACAAATCGGCTGAGGCACCCAAAACAATGACAGCAAGCCAGAATTGGAGCAAGCCAACAGCTGTGCCCTGATTGAACAAAACCATTAATCCAGTGCCCTGAACTCCATATTCCAGCCTCAAAACCAAAGCTCACAAAAAATAATCATTACAAACAATGATAAATAAGGGAAATCTGAGAAAGCCAAAGAAATTCAAGAGTCCTTTGTGGTATTTGGCTGGATTTAGACAGAAGGAAACAGGCTGTTTCTGGATTCATCCCCCCCTTCCACAGACTGACTTTGGAATTCTGACTCAATTCACCTCAAAATCGCACTCACACTCAATTTGGAGGGAATTAGTATCTGTCCCCTCAGCAGAAGTGTTCCATGTGAATTTCCAAAACACAGAAACTCATCTTGGTCGTGTAGCCTGTAGATTTCTAATCCTGAAAGGGCAATTTACTGTGTTTTTTTTTTTCTTTCATAATGGCTACTCTGTCCAAAATCTTGCTTGTATTGCGTCAGAATACAAAATTTGGGAATAAGAAGGCAAATCCGATCAGAACCAGAAAACATTTAGGAAACTGCAGAAAAAGAATCCACATATCAGCTGAGGCACCCAAAACAATGACAGCAAGCAGAATTGTAGCACGCCAACAGCTGTGCCCTGATTGAAAAAGAACCTTCCTCTTGTGCCCTAAACTCAATATGCCAGCCACAAAACCAAAGCTCACATCAAAAAATTCTTTTCAAACCATGATAAATAGGAAAAATCAGAAAAAAGCCAAAGAAATGCAAGTTTTCTTAGTGATATTGGGCTTGATTTATTCCTAAGTAAACAGCTGTTTCCAGATTCATCCACAACTCCCAGCTGAGTGAATAGGGATTCTGACTGAATTCACCTCAAAATGGCAGTGAAATTCGGTTTGGAGACAATTAATATCTGTCACCTCAGCCAAAGTGTTCCATTTTATTTTCCAAAACAAAAAAACTCACTTTGGTCATGTTACCTATAGATTTCCAAGCTTCAAACGCCTATTTGTTGTGTTTTTTATTTCATAATGGCTACTCTGTCCAAAATCTTCCTTGTATTGCATCACATACAAAATTTGGGAAGGTAGAAGGCAAAGCCAACTCAGACACAGAAAACATTTAGGAAATTGCCACTCAAGAAACCAAAAGTCAGCTGAGGCACCCAAAACCATGACAGCAAGCCAGAATTGGAGGAGGCAATCAGCTGAGTCCTGATTGAAAAAGGCCATTCTTCCGGGACCCTGAACTCCATATTCCAGCCTCAAAACCAAAGCTGACATCAGGAAATTCATTACAAACCACGATACATAAGAAAAATGAGAAAAAAGCCAAGAAATGCAAGAATCCATAATGATATTGAGCTGGATTTAGTCGCAAGGAAACGGGCTGTTCCCGGATTCATCCACCCCTCCAGCTGACTGCCTGTGGAATTCTGACTGAATTAACCCGAAAATCGCAGTGAAACTCAGTTTGGAGGCAATTAATATCTGTCACCTCAGCCAAAGTGTTCCATTTTATTTTCCATAACACAAAAACTCACCTTGGTCGTGTTATCTGTAGATTTCTAAGCTTCAAACACCTATGTGTAGTGGTTTTTATTTCATAATGGCTGCACTGGCCAAACTCTTGTTTGTATTGTGTCAGAATACAAAATTTGGGAAGGAAGAAGGCAAAACCAACTCAGACCCAGAAAACATTTAGGAAATTGCCGCTCAAGAAATCACAAATCAGCTGAGGCACCCAAAAAAATGTCAGGATGCCAGAATTAGAACACGCCAACAGCTGTGCCCTGATTGAAAAAGAACCTTCCTCTTGTGCCCTGAACTCAATATGCCAGCCTCAAAACCAAAGCTCACATCAGAAAATTCATTACAAACCATGATAAATAAGAAAAATCAGAAAAAAGCCAAAGAAATGCAGGAGTTCTTAGTGATATTGGGCTTGATTTATTCTCTTATTGCTGGCTGGTTGCAGATTCATCAACAACTCCCAGCTGAGTGTCTGTGGTTTCTGACGGAATTAACATGAAAATCGCAGTGAAACTCGGTTTGGAGGCAATTAATATCTGTCACCTCAGTCAAAGTGTTCCACTTTATTTTCCAATACACAAAAACTCACCTTGGTCATGCTACCTGCAGATTTCTAAGCTTTAAACGCAATTTGTTGTGTTGTTTATTTCATAATGGCTACTGTGCCCAAACTCTTGTTTGTATTGTGTCAGAATGCAAAATTTCAAAAGGGAGAAGGCAAAAGCAACTCTGACCCAGAAAACATTTAGGAAATTTTCACTCAAGAAACCAAAAGTCAGCTGAGGCACCCAAAACAATGACAGCAAGCCAGAATTGGAGCATGACAACAGCTGTGCCCTGATTGAAAAAGAACCTTCCTCTTGTGCCCTGAACTCAATATGCCAGCCTCAAAACCAAAGCTCACATCAGAAAATTCATTACAATCCATGATATATAAGAAAAATGAGAAAAAAGCCAAAGAAATGCAAGAATCCCTAATTATATTGGGCTTGATTTAGTCGCAAGGAAACCGGCTGTTCCCGGATTCATTCGCCCCTCAAGCTGACGGCCTGTGGAATTCTGACTGAATTAACCTGAAAATCACAGTGAAACTCAGTTTGGAGGCAATTACTATCTGTCACCTCAGCCAAAGTGTTCCATTTGATTTTCCAAAACAGAAAAACTCACCTTGGTTGTTTTACCTGTAGATGTCTAAGTTTCAACATCCTATTTGTAGTGTGTTTTATTTCATAATGGCTACTCTGTCCAAACTCTTGTTTGTATTGCATCAGAATACAAAATTTCAGAAGGAAGAAGGCAACACCAAATCAGACCCAGAAAACATTTAGGAAATTGCCGCTCAAGAAGCCAAAAGTCACTGAGGCACCCAAAACAATGACAGCAAGCCAGAAGTGGAGCAAGCCAACAGCTGTGCCCTGATTGAAAAAGAACCTTCCTCTTGTGCCCTGAACTCAATATGCCAGCCTCAAAACCAAAGCTCACATCAGAAAATTCATTACAAGCCATGATAAATAAGAAAAAAGAGAAAAAAGCCAAAGAAATGCAAGAATCCATAATGATATAGGGCTTGATTTAGTCGCTAGGAAACCGGATGTTCCTGGATTCATCTACCCCTCCAGCTGACTGCCTGTGGAATTCTGACTGAATTAACCTGAAAATCACAGTGAAACTCAGTTTGGAGGCAATTAATATCTGTCACCTCAGCCAAAGTGTTCCATTTTATTTTCCAAAACACAAAAACTCACCTTGGTAGTGTTACTTGTAGATTTCTAAATTTCAAACGCCTATTAGTTGTGTTTTTTCTTTCGTAATGGCTATTCTGTACAAACTCTTCTTTGCATTGCATCAGAATACAAAATTTGGGAAGGAAGAAGGCAAAGCCAACTCAGACCCTGAAAACCTTTGGGAAATTGCCACACAAGAAACCACAAATCGGCTGAGGCACTCAAAACAATGACAGCAAGCCAGAAGTGGAGCAAGCCAACAGCTATGCCCTGATTGAAAAAGAACCATCCTCTTGTGCCCTGAACTCCATATTGCAGCCTCAAAACCAAAGCTCACATCAGAAAATTCATTACAAACCATGATAAATAAGAAAAAAGAGAAAAAAGCCAAAGAAATGCAAGAAACCATAATGATATTGGGTTTGATTTAGTTGCAAGGAAACCGGCTGTTCCCAGATTCATCCACCACTAAAGCTGACTGCCTGTGGAATTCTGACTGAATTAACCTGACAATCTCAGTGAAACTCAAGAAACCAAATATCAGCTGAGGCATCCAAAACAAAGACAATAGCCAGAATTGGAGCCCGCCAACAGCTGTGCCCTGTTTGAAAAAGACCATTCCTCCGGTGCCCTGAACTCTATATTGCAGCCTCAAAACCAAAGCTCACATCAGAAAATTCATTACAAACCATGATAAATAAGGGAAATGTGAAAAAGCCAAAGAAATGCAAGAGTCCTTTGTGATATTTGGCAGGATTTAGACACAAAGAAACTGGCTGTTTCCAGATTCATCCCCCCCTTCCACAGACTGACTTTGGAATTCTGATTGAATTCACCTCAAAATCGCTCTCACACTCCATTTGGAGGGCATTAGAATCTGTCCCCTCAGCAGAAGCGTTCCATGTCATTTTCCAAAACACAGAATCTCATCTTGGTTGTGTTGCCTATGGATTTCTAATCCTGAAAGGTCAATTTGCTGTGTTTTTTTTTTTTTTCTTTCATAATGGCTACTCTCCAAAATCTTGCTTGTATTGCATCAGAATACAAAATTTGGGAAGGAAGAAGGCAAAACCAACTCAGACCCCGAAAACATTTAGGAAATTGCCACACAAGAAACCACAAATCAGCTGAGGCACCCAAAACAATGACAGCAAGCCAGAAGTGGAGCAAGCCAACAGCTGTGCCCTGATTGAAAAAGAACCTTCCTCTTGTGCCCTGAACTCAATATGCCAGCCTCAAATCTAAGCTCACATCAGAAAATTCATACAAACCATGATAAATAAGGGAAATGTGAAAAAGCTGTAGAAATGCAAGCCTGTGGAATCCTAACTGAATTAACTGAATTAACCTGAAAATCGCAGTGAAACTGAGTTTGGAGGCAATTAATATCTGTCACCTCAGCCAAAATGTTCCATTTCATTTTCCAAAACACAAAAACAACTTGGTCATGTTACCTGCAGATTTGTATGCTTCAAACACCTATTTGTTGTGTTTTTTATTTCATAATGGCTACTCTGTCCAAAATCTTGCTTGTATTGCATCAGAATACAAAATTTGGGAAGGAAGAAGGCAAAGCCAACTCAGACCCAGAAAACATTTAGGAAATTGCCACACAAGAAACCACAAATCAGCTGAGGCACCCAAAACAATGACAGCAAGCCAGAATAGGAGCAAGCCAACAGCTGTGCCCTGATTGAAAAAGAACCTTCCTCTTGTACCCTGAACTCCATATTGCAGCCTCAAAACCAAAGCTCACATCAGAAAATTCATTACAAACCATGATAAATAAGAAAAAGGAGAAAAAATCCGGAGAAATGCAAGAATCCATGATGATATAGGGCTTGATTTAGTCGCTAGGAAACCAGCTGTTCACGGATTCATCCACCCCTCCAGCTGCTGCCTGTGGAATTCTGAATGAATTAACCTGAAAATCGCAGTGAAACTCAGTTTGGAGGCAATTAATATCTGTCACCTCAGCCAAAGTGTTCCATTTGATTTTCCAAAACACAAAAACTCACCTTGGTCATGTTACCTGTTGATTTCTAAGCTTCAAACGCCTATTAGTTGTGTTTTTTATTTCATAATGGCTACTCTGTCGAAAATCTCGCTTGTATTGCATCAGAATACAAAATTTGGGAAGGAAGGAGGCAAAGCCAACTCAGACCCAGAGAACATTTAGGAAATTGCCACACAGGAAACCACAAATTGGCTGAGGAACCCAAAACAATGACAGCAAGCCAGAATTGCAGCAAGCCAACAACTGTACCCTCTTTGAAAAAGACAGGTCCTCCAGTACCCTGAACTCCATATTGCAGCCTCAAAACCAAGCTCACATCAGAAAATTCATTACAAACCATGATAAATCAGGGAAATGTGAAAAAGCCAAAGAAATGCAAGAGTCCTTTTTGATATTTGGCTGGATTCAGATACAAGGAAACTGGCTGTTTCCAGATTCATCCCCCCCTTCCACAGACTGACTTTGGAATTCTGATTGAATTCACCTCAAAATCGCACTCACACTCAATTTGGAGGGAATTAGAATCTGTCCCCTCAGCAGAACGATTCCTTGTCATTTTCCAAAACACAGAAACTCATCTTGGTCGTGTAGCCTGTAGATTTATAATCCTGAAAGGGCAATTCGCTGTGTTTTTTTTTTTTTCTTTCATAATGGCTACTCTCCAAAATCTTGCTTGTATTGCATCAAAATACAAAATTTGGAAATAATTTGGGAAGGCAAAACCGACTCAGACCCAGAAAACATTTAGGAAATTGGCACTCAAGAAACCACAAATCGGCTGAGGCACTCAAAACAATGACAGCAAGCCAGAAGTGGAGCAAGCCAACAGCTGTGCCCTGATTGAAAAAGACCCTCCTCCGGTTCCCTGAACTGCATATTGAAGCCTCTAAACCAAAGCTCACATCAGAAAATTCATTACAAATCATGATAAATAAGAAAAAAGAGAAAAATCCAAAGAAATGCAAGAATCCATAATGATATTGGGTTTGATTTAGTTGCAAGGAAACCGGCTGTTCCCAGATTCATCCACCACTAAAGCTGACTGCCTGTGGAATTCTGACTGAATTAACCTGACAATCGCAGTGAAACTCAAGAAACCAAATTTCAGCTGAGGCACCCAAAACACTGACAGGAAGCCAGAATTAGAACACGCAAACAGCTGTGCCCTGTTTGAAAAAGACCATTCCTCCGGTGCCCTGAACTCTATATTGCAGCCTCAAAACCAAAGCTCTCATCAGAAAATTCATTACAAACCATGATAAATCAGGGAAATGTGAAAAAGCCAAAGAAATGCAAGAGTTCTTTTTGATATTTGGCTGGATTCAGATAAAAGGAAACTGGCTGTTTCCAGATTCATCCCAACCTTCCACAGACTGACTTTGGAATTCTGATTGAATTCACCTCAAAATCGCACTCACACTCAATTTGGAGTGAATTAAAATCTGTCCCCTCAGCAGAAGGGTTCCATGACTTTTTCCAAAACACAGAAACTCATCTTGGGCGTGTTGCCTGAAGATTTCTAATCCTGAAAGGGCAATGCGCTGTGTTTTTTTTTTTTTTTCTTTCATAATGGCTACTCTCCAAAATCTTGCTTGTATTGCATCAGAATACAAAAGTTGGGAATAAGTAGGCAAAAGCGACTCAGACCCAGAAAACATTTAGGAAATTGGCACTCAAGAAACCACAAATCAGCTGAGACACCCAAAACAATGACAGCAAGCCAGAATTGGAGCAACCCAACAGCTGTGCCCTGATTGAAAAAGAACCTTCCTCTTGTGCCTGAACTCAATATTCCAGCCTCAAAACCAAAGCTCACATCAGAAAATTCATTACAAACCATGATAAATACGACAAAAGAGAAAAAAGCCAAAAAAATGCAAGAATCCATAATGATATAAGGCTTGATTTAGTCACAAGGAAACCGGCTGTTCCCGGATTCATCCACCCCTCCAGCTGACTGCCTGTGGAATTCTGACTGAATTTACCTGAAAATCACAGTGAAACTCAGTTTGGAGGCAATTAATATCTGTCACCTCAGCCAAAGTGTTCCATTTTATTTTCATAAACACAAAAACTCACCTTGGTCATGTTACCTGTAGATTTCTAAGCTTCAAACGCCTATTTGTTGTTTTTTTATTTCATAATGGCTATTCTGTACAAACTCTTCTTTGCATTGCATCAGAATACAAAATTTGGGAAGGAAGAAGGCAAAGCCAACTCAGACCCAGAAAACATTTGGGAAATTGCCACACAAGAAACCACAAATCTGCTCAGGTACTCAAAATAAGGACAGCAAGCCAGAACTGCAGCCAGCCAACAGCTGTGCCCTGATTGAAAAAGAACCATCCTCTTCTGCCCGGAACTCAATATGCCAGCCTCAAAACCAAAGCTCACATGAGAAAATTAATTACAAACCATGATAAATAAGACAAAAGAGAAAAAAGCCAAAGAAATGCAAGAGTACTTTGTGATATTTGGCTGGATTTAGACACAAGGAATCTGGCTGTTTCCAGATTCATCCCCCCCTTCCACAGACTGACTTTGGAATTCTGATTGAATTCACCTCAAAATCGCTCTCACACTCCATTTGGAGGGAATTACAATCTGTCCCCTCAGCAGAAGCATTCTATGTCATTTTCCAAAACACAGAAACTCATCTTGGTCGTGTTGCCTGTAGATTTCTAATCCTGAAAGGGCAATGCGCTTTTTTTTTTTTCTTTCAAAATGGCTACTCTCCAAAATCATGCTTGTATTGCATCAGAATACAAAATTTGGGAATAAGAAGGCAAAACCGACTCAGACCCAGAAAACATTTAGGAAATTGGCACTCAAGAAACCACAAATCGGCTGAGGCACCCAAAACAATGACAGCAAGCCAGAATTGGAGCAAGCCAACAGCTGTGCCCTGATTGAAAAAGAACCTTCCTCTTGTGCCCTGAACTCAATATGCCAGCCTGAAAACCAAAGCTCACATCAGAAAATTCATTACAAACCATGATAAATAAGGGAAATGTGAAAAAGCCAAAGAAATGCAAGAGTCCTTTGTGATATTTGGCAGGATTTAGACACAAAGAAACTGGCTGTTTCCAGATTCATCCCCCCCTTCCACAGACCGACTTTGGAATTCTGATTGAATTCACCTCAAAATCGCTCTCACACTCCATTTGGAGGGCATTAGAATCTGTCCCCTCAGCAGAAGCGTTCCATGTCATTTTCCAAAACACAGAATCTCATCTTGGTTGTGTTGCCTATGGATTTCTAATCCTGAATGGTAAATTTGCTGTGTTTTTTTTTTTTTTCTTTCATAATGGCTACTCTGTCCAAAATCTTGCTTGTATTGCATCAGAATACAAAATTTGGGAAGGAAGAAGGCAAAACCAACTCAGACCCCGAAAACATTTAGGAAATTGCCACACAAGAAACCACAAATCGGCTGAGGCACCCAAAACAATGACAGCAAGCCAGAAGTGGAGCAAGCCAACAGCTGTGCCCTGATTGAAAAAGAACCTTCCTCTTGTGCCCTGAACTCAATATGCCAGCCTCAAAACCAAAGCTCACATCAGAAAATTCATTACAAACCATGATAAATAAGAAAAAAAGAAAAAAGCCAAAGAAATGCAAGAGTCCTTTGTGATATTTGGCAGGATTTAGACACAAAGAAACTGGCTGTTTCCAGATACATCCACCCCTCCAGCTGACAGCCTGTGGAATTCTGACTGAATTAACCTGAAAATCACAGTGAAACTCAGTTTGGAGGCAATTAATATCTGTCACCTCAGCCAAAGTGTTCCATTTTATTTTCATAAACACAAAAACTCACATTGGTCATGTTACTTGTAGATTTCTAAGCTTCAAACGCCTATTTGTTGTGTTTTTTCTTTCATAATGGCTATTCTGTACAAACTCTTCTTTGCATTGCATCAGAATACAAAATTTGGGAAGGAAGAAGGCAAAGCCAACTCAGACCCTGAAAACATTTGGGAAATTGCCACACAAGAAACCACAAATCGGCTGAGGCACTCAAAACAATGACAGCAAGCCAGAAGTGGAGCAAGCCAACAGCTGTGCCCTGATTGAAAAACAACCTTCCACTTGTGCCCTGAACTCAATATGCCAGCCTCAAAACCAAAGCTCACATCAGAAAATTCATTACAAACCATGATAAATAAGAAAAAAGAGAAAAAAGCCAAAGAAATGCAAGAATCCATAATGATATTGGGTTTGATTTAGTTGCAAGGAAACCGGCTGTTCCCAGATTCATCCACCACTAAAGCTGACTGCCTGTGGAATTCTGACTGAATTAACCTGACAATCGCAGTGAAACTCAAGAAACCAAATTTCAGCTGAGGCACCCAAAACAAAGACAATAGCCAGAATTGGAGCACACTAACAGCTGTGCCCTGTTTGAAAAAGACCATTCCTCAGGTGCCCTGAACTCTATATTGCAGCCTCAAAACCAAAGCTCACATCAGAAAATTCATTACAAACCATGATAAATTAGGGAAATGTGAAAAAGCCAAAGAAATGCAAGAGTCCTTTGTGATATTTGGCTGGATTTAGACACAAAGAAACTGGCTGTTTCCAGATTCATCCCCCCCTTCCACAGACTGACTTTGGAATTCTGATTGAATTCACCTCAAAATCGCACTCACACTCATTTGGGAGGGTATTAGAATCTGTCCCCTCAGCAGAAGCGTTCTATGTCATTTTCCAAAACACAGAAACTCATCTTGGTCGTGTTGCCTGTAGATTTCTAATCCTGAAAGGGCAATGCGCTGTGTTTTTTTTTTTTTCTTTCTTTCATAATGGCTACTCTCCAAAATCTTGCTTGTATTGCATCAGAATACAAAATTTGGGAATAAGAAGGCAAAACCGACTCAGACCCAGAAAGCATTTAGGAAATTGCCACTCAAGAAACCACAAATCGGCTGAGGCACCCAAAACAATGACAGCAAGCCAGAATTGGAGCAAGCCAACAGCTGTGCCCTGATTGAAAAAGAACCTTCCTCTTGTGCCCTGAACTCAATATGCCAGCCTCAAAACCAAAGCTCACATCAGAAAATTCATTACAAACCATGATAAATAAGGGAAATGTGAAAAAGCCAAAGAAATGCAAGAGTCCTTTGTGATATTTGGCAGGATTTAGGCACAAAGAAACTGGCTGTTTCCAGATTCATCCCCCCCTTCCACAGACCGACTTTGGAATTCTGATAGAATTCACCTCAAAATCGCTCTCACACTCCATTTGGAGGGCATTAGAATCTGTCCCCTCAGCAGAAGCGTTCCATGTCATTTTCCAAAACACAGAATCTCATCTTGGTTGTGTTGCCTATGGATTTCTAATCCTGAAAGGTCAATTTGCTGTGTTTTTTTTTTTTCTTTCATAATGGCTACTCTGTCCAAAATCTTGCTTGTATTGCATCAGAATACAAAATTTGGGAAGGAAGAAGACAAAACCAACTCAGACCCCGAAAACATTTAGGAAATTGCCACACAAGAAACCACAAATCAGCTGAGACACCCAAAACAATGACAGCAAGCCAGAAGTGGAGCAAGCCAGCAGCTGTGCCCTGATTGAAAAAGAACCTTCCTCTTGTGCCCTGAACTCAATATGCCAGCCTCAAAACCAAAGCTCACATCAGAAAATTCATTACAAACCATGATAAATAAGAAAAAAGAGAAAAAAGCCAAAGAAATGCAAGAATCCATAATGATATTGGGTTTGATTTAGTTGCTAGGAAACCGGCTGTTCCCGGATTCATCCACCCCTCCAGCTGACTGCCTGTGGAATTCTGACTGAATTAACCTGAAAATCACAGTGAAACTCAGTTTGGAGGCCATTAATATCTGTCACCTCAGCCAAAGTGTTCCATTTTATTTTCATAAACACAAAAACTCACCTTGGTCATGTTACCTGTAGATTTCTAAGCTTCAAACACCTATTTGTTGTGTTTTTTCTTTCATAATGGCTATTCTGTACAAACTCTTCTTTACATTGCATCAGAATACAAAATTTGGGAAGGAAGAAGGCAAAGCCAACTCAGACCCTGAAAACATTTGGGAAATTGCCACACAAGAAACCACAAATCGGCTGAGGCACTCAAAACAATGACAGCAAGCCAGAAGTGGAGCAAGCCAACAGCTGTGCCCTGATTGAAAAAGAACCATCCTCTTGTGCCCTGAACTCAATATGCCAGCCTCAAAACCAAAGCTCACATCAGAAAATTCATTACAAACCATGATAAATAAGAAAAAAGAGAAAAAAGCCAAAGAAATGCAAGAATCCATAATGATATTGGGTTTGATTTAGTTGCAAGGAAACCGGCTGTTCCCAGATTCATCCACCACTAAAGCTGACTGCCTGTGGAATTCTTACTGAATTAACCTGACAATTGCAGTGAAACTCAAGATACCAAATTTCAGCTGAGGCACCCAAAACAAAGACAATAGCCAGAATTGGAGCACACTAACAGCTGTGCCCTGTTTGAAAAAGACCATTCCTCCGGTGCCCTGAACTCAAAATGCCAGCCTCAAAACCAAAGCTCACATCAGAAAATTCATTACAAACCATGATAAATAAGGGAAATGTGAAAAAGCCAAAGAAATGCAAGAGTCCTTTGTGATATTTGGCTGGATTTAGACACAAAGAAACTGGCTGTTTCCAGATTCATCCCCCCCTTCCACAGACTGACTTTGGAATTCTGATTGAATTCACCTCAAAATCGCACTCACACTCATTTGGGAGGGAATTAGAATCTGTCCCCTCAGCAGAAGCGTTCTATGTCATTTTCCAAAACACAGAAACTCATCTTGGTTGTGTTGCCTGTAGATTTCTAATCCTGAAAGGGCAATGCGCTGTGTTTTTTTTTTTTTCTTTCTTTCATAATGGCTACTCTCCAAAATCTTGCTTGTATTGCATCAGAATACAAAATTTGGGAATAAGAAGGCAAAACCGACTCAGACCCAGAAAGCATTTAGGAAATTGCCACTCAAGAAACCACAAATCGGCTGAGGCACCCAAAACAATGACAGCAAGCCAGAATTGGAGCAAGCCAACAGCTGTGCCCTGATTGAAAAAGAACCTTCCTCTTGTGCCCTGAACTCAATATGCCAGCCTCAAAACCAAAGCTCACATCAGAAAATTCATTACAAACCATGATAAATAAGGGAAATGTGAAAAAGCCAAAGAAATGCAAGAGTCCTTTGTGATATTTGGCAGGATTTAGACACAAAGAAACTGGCTGTTTCCAGATTCATCCCCCCCTTCCACAGACTGACTTTGGAATTCTGATTGAATTCACCTCAACATCGCTCTCACACTCCATTTGGAGGGAATTAGAATCTGTCCCCTCAGCAGAAGCGTTCCATGTCATTTTCCAAAACACAGAATCTCATCTTGGTTGTGTTGCCTATGGATTTCTAATCCTGAAAGGTCAATTTGCTGTGTTTTTTTTTTTCTTTCATAATGGCTACTCTGTCCAAAATCTTGCTTGTATTGCATCAGAATACAAAATTTGGGAAGGAAGAAGGCAAAACCAACTCAGACCCCGAAAACATTTAGGAAATTGCCACACAAGAAACCACAAATCAGCTGAGGCACCCAAAACAATGACAGCAAGCCAGAAGTGGAGCAAGCCAACAGCTGTGCCCTGATTGAAAAAGAACCTTCCTCTTGTGCCCTGAACTCAATATGCCAGCCTCAAAACCAAAGCTCACATCAGAAAATTCATTACAAACCATGATAAATAAGAAAAAAGAGAAAAAAGCCAAAAAAATGCAAGAATCCATAATGATATAGGGCTTGATTTAGTCGCTAGGAAACCGGCTGTTCCCGGATTCATCCACCCCTCCAGCTGACTGCCTGTGGAATTCTGACTGAATTAACCTGAAAATCACAGTGAAACTCAGTTTGGAGGCCATTAATATCTGTCACCTCAGCCAAAGTGTTCCATTTTATTTTCATAAACACAAAAACTCACCTTGGTCATGTTACCTGTAGATTTCTAAGCTTCAAACGCCTATTTGTTGTGTTTTTTCTTTCATAATGGCTATTCTGTACAAACTCTTCTTTGCATTGCATCAGAATACAAAATTTGGGAAGGAAGAAGGCAAAGCCAACTCAGACCCTGAAAACATTTGGGAAATTGCCACACAAGAAACCACAAATCGGCTGAGGCACTCAAAACAATGACAGCAAGCCAGAAGTGGAGCAAGACAACAGCTGTGCCCTGATTAAAAAGAACCATCCTCTTGTGCCCTGAACTCAATATGCCAGCCTCAAAACCAAAGCTCACATCAGAAAATTCATTACAAACCATGATAAATAAGAAAAAAGAGAAAAAAGCCAAAAAAATGCAAGAATCCATAATGATATAGGGCTTGATTTAGTTGCAAGGAAACCGGCTGTTCCCAGATTCATCCACCACTAAAGCTGACTGCCTGTGGAATTCTGACTGAATTAACCTGACAATCATAGTGAAACTCAAGAAACCAAATTTCAGCTGAGGCACCCAAAACAAAGACAATAGCCAGAATTGGAGCCCGCCAACAGCTGTGCCCTGTTTGAAAAAGACCATTCCTCCGGTGCCCTGAACTCTATATTGCAGCCTCAAAACCAAAGGTCACATCAGAAAATTCATTACAAACCATGATAAATAAGGGAAATGTGAAAAAGACAAAGAAATGCAAGAGTCCTTTGTGATATTTGGCTGGATTTAGACACAAAGAAACTGGCTGTTTCCAGATTCATCCCCCCCTTCCACAGACTGACTTTGGAATTCTGATTGAATTCACCTCAAAATCGCACTCACACTCATTTGGGAGGGAATTAGAATCTGTCCCCTCAGCAGAAGCGTTCTATGTCATTTTCCAAAACACAGAAACTCATCTTGGTTGTGTTGCCTGTAGATTTCTAATCCTGAAAGGGCAATGCGCTGTGTTTTTTTTTTTTTTTCTTTCATAATGGCTACTCTCCAAAATCTTGCTTGTATTGCATCAGAATACAAAATTTGGGAATAAGAAGGCAAAACCGACTCAGACCCAGAAAGCATTTAGGAAATTGCCACACAAGAAACCACAAATCGGCTGAGGCACCCAAAACAATGACAGCAAGCCAGAATTGGAGCAAGCCAACAGCTGTGCCCTGATTGAAAAAGAACCTTCCTCTTGTGCCCTGAACTCAATATGCCAGCCTCAAAACCAAAGCTCACATCAGAAAATTCATTACAAACCATGATAAATAAGGGAAATGTGAAAAAGCCAAAGAAATGCAAGAGTCCTTTGTGATATTTGGCAGGATTTAGACACAAAGAAACTGGCTGTTTCCAGATTCATCCCCCCCTTCCACAGACTGACTTTGGAATTCTGATTGAATTCACCTCAAAATCGCTCTCACACTCCATTTGGAGGGAATTAGAATCTGTCCCCTCAGCAGAAGCGTTCCATGTCATTTTCCAAAACACAGAATCTCACCTTGGTTGTGTTGCCTATGGATTTCTAATCCTGAAAGGTCAATTTGCTGTGTTTTTTTTTTTTTCTTTCATAATGGCTACTCTGTCCAAAATCTTGCTTGTATTGCATCAGAATACAAAAATTGGGAAGGAAGAAGGCAAAACCAACTCAGACCCAGAAAACTTTTAGGAAATTGCCACACAAGAAACCACAAATCAGCTGAGGCACCAAAAACAATGACAGCAAGCCAGAATTGGAGCAAGCCAACAGCTGTGCCCTGATTGAAAAAGAACCTTCCTCTTGTGCCCTGAACTCAATATGCCAGCCTCAAAACCAAAGCTCACATCAGAAAATTCATTACAAACCATGATAAATAAGAAAAAAGAGAAAAAAGCCAAAAAAATGCAAGAATCCATAATGATATAGGGCTTGATTTAGTCGCTAGGAAACCGGCTTTCCCGGATTCATCCACCCCTCCAGCTGACTGCCTGTGGAATTCTGACTGAATTAACCTGAAAATCACAGTGAAACTCAGTTTGGAGGCAATTAATATCTGTCACCTCAGCCAAAGTATTCCATTTTATTTTCATAAACACAAAAACTCACCTTGGTCATGTTACCTGTAGATTTCTAAGCTTCAAACACCTGTTTTTTGTGTTTTTTATTTCATAATGGCTATTCTTTACAAACTCTTCTTTGCATTGCATCAGAATACAAAATTTGGGAATAAGAAGGCAAAGCCAACTCAGACCCAGAAAACATTTAGGAAATTTCCACTCAAGAAACCAGAAATCGGCTGAGGCATCCAAAACAATGACAGCAAGCCAGAATTGGAGCAAGCCAACAGCTGTGCCCTGATTGAAAAAGAACCTTCCTCTTGTGCCCTGAACTCAGTATGCCAGACTCAAAACCAAAGCTCACATCAGAAAATTCATTACAAACCATGATAAATAAGGGAAATGTGAAAAAGCCAAAGAAATGCAAGAGTCCTTTGTGATATTTGGCAGGATTTAGGCACAAAGAAACTGGCTGTTTCCAGATTCATCCCCCCCTTCCACAGACTGACTCTGGAATTCTGATTGAATTCACCTCAAAATCGCTCTCACACTCCATTTGGAGGGAATTAGAATCTGTCCGCTCAGCAGAAGCGTTCCATGGCATTTTCCAAAACACAGAATCTCACCTTGGTTGTGTTGCCTATGGATTTCTAATCCTGAAAGGTCAATTTGCTGTGTTTTTTTTTTTCTTTCATAATGGCTACTTTGTCCAAAATCTTGCTTGTATTGCATCAGAATACAAAATTTGGGAAGGAAGAAGGCAAAGCCAACTCAGACCCCGAAAACATTTAGGAAATTGCCACACAAGAATCCACAAATCAGCTGAGGCACCCAAAACAATGACAGCAAGCCAGAAGTGGAGCAAGCCAACAGCTGTGCCCTGATTGAAAAACAACCTTCCTCTTGTGCCCTGAACTCAATATGCCAGCCTCAAAACCAAAGCTCACATCAGAAAATTCATTACAAACCATGATAAATAAGAAAAATGGAAAAAAGCCAAAAAATGCAAGAATCCATAATGATATAGGGCTTGATTTAGTCGCTAGGAAACCGGCTGTTCCCGGATTCATCCTCTGCTCCAGCTGACTGCCTGTGGAATTCTGACTGAATTAACCTGAAAATCGCAGTGAAACTCAGTTTGGAGGCAATTACTATCTGTCACCTCAGCCAAAGTGTTCCATTTTATTTTCATAAACACAAAAACTCACCTTGGTCATGTTACCTGTAGATTTCTAAGTTTCAAAAGCCTATTTGTTGTGTTTTTTTTATTTCATAATGGCTATTCTGTACAAACTCTTCTTTGCATTGCATCAGAATACAAAATTTGGGAAGGAAGAAGGCAAAGCCAACACAGACCCTGAAAACATTTGGGAAATTGCCACACAAGAAACCACAAATCGGCTGAGGCACTCAAAACAATGACAGCAAGCCAGAATTGGAGCAAGCCAACAGCTGTGCCCTGATTGAAAAAGAACCATCCTCTTGTGCCCTGAACTCAATATGCCAGCCTCAAAACCAAAGCTCACATCAGAAAATTCATTACAAACCATGATAAATAAGAAAAAAGAGAAAAAAGCCAAAGAAATGAAAGAATCCATAATGATATTGGGTTTGATTTAGTTGCAAGGAAACCGGCTGTTCCCAGATTCATCCACCACTAAAGCTGACTGCCTGTGGAATTCTGACTGAATTAACCTGACAATCCCAGTGAAACTCAAGAAACCAAATTTCAGCTGAGGCACCCAAAACAAAGACAATAGCCAGAATTGGAGCACACCAACAGCTGTGCCCTGTTTGAAAAAGACCATTCCTCCGGTGCCCTGAACTCTATATTGCAGTCTCAAAACCAAAGCTCACATCAGAAAATTCATTACAAACCATGATAAATAAGAAAAAAGAGAAAAAAGCCAAAAAAATGCAAGAATTCATAATGATATTGGGTTTGATTTAGTTGCAAGGAAACCGGCTGTTCCCAGATTCATCCACCACTAAAGCTGACTGCCTGTGGAATTCTGACTGAATTAACCTGACAATCCCAGTGAAACTCAAGAAACCAAATTTCAGCTGAGGCACCCAAAACAAAGACAATAGCCAGAATTGGAGCACACCAACAGCTGTGCCCTGTTTGAAAAAGACCATTCCTCCGGTGCCCTGAACTCTATATTGCAGCCTCAAAACCAAAGGTCACATCAGAAAATTCATTACAAACCATGATAAATAAGGGAAATGTGAAAAAGACAAAGAAATGCAAGAGTCCTTTTTGATATTTGGCTGGATTTAGACACAAAGAAACTGGCTGTTTCCAGATTCATCCCCCCCTTCCACAGACTGACTCTGGAATTCTGATTGAATTCACCTCAAAATCACACTCACACTCATTTGTGAGGGAATTAGAATCTGTCCCCTCAGCAGAAGCGTTCTATGTCATTTTCCAAAACACAGAAACTCATCTTGGTTGTGTTGCCTGTAGATTTCTAATCCTGAAAGGGCAATGCGCTGTGTTTTTTTTTTTCTTTCTTTCATAATGGCTGCTCTCCAAAATCTTGCTTGTATTGCATCAGAATACAAAATTTGGGAATAAGAAGGCAAAACCGACTCAGACCCAGAAAACATTTAGGAAATTGGCACTCAAGAAACCACAAATCGGCTGAGGCACCCAAAACAATGACAGCAAGCCAGAATTGGAGCAAGCCAACAGCTGTGCCCTGATTGAAAAAGAACCTTCCTCTTGTGCCCTGAACTCAATATGCCAGCCTCAAAACCAAAGCTCACATCAGAAAATTCATTACAAACCATGATAAATAAGAAAAAAAGAAAAAAGCCAAAGAAATGCAAGAGTCCTTTGTGATATTTGGCAGGATTTAGACACAAAGAAACTGGCTGTTTCCAGATTCATCCCCCCCTTCCACAGACTGACTTTGGAATTCTGATTGAATTCACCTCAAAATCGCTCTCACACTCCATTTGGAGGGAATTAGAATCTGTCACCTCAGCAGAAGCGTTCCATGTCATTTTCCAAAACACAGAATCTCATCTTGGTTGTGTTGCCTATGGATTTCTAATCCTGAAAGGTCAATTTGCTGTGTTTTTTTTTTTTTTCTTTCATAATGGCTACTCTGTCCAAAATCTTGCTTGTATTGCATCAGAATACAAAATTTGGGAAGGAAGAAGGCAAAACCAACTGAGACCCCGAAAACATTTAGGAAATTGCCACACAAGAAACCACAAATCAGCTGAGGCACCCAAAACAATGACAGCAAGCCAGAATTGGAGCAAGCCAACAGCTGTGCCCTGATTGAAAAAGAACCTTCCTCTTGTGCCCTGAACTCAATACGCCAGCCTCAAAACCAAAGCTCACATCAGAAAATTCATTACAAACCATGATAAATAAGAAAAAAGAGAAAAAAGCGAAAGAAATGCAAGAATCCATAATAATATAGGGCTTGATTTAGTCGCTTGGCAACCGGCTGTTCCCGGATTCATCCACCCCTCCAGCTGACTGCCTGTGGAATTCTGACTGAATTAACCTGAAAATCACTGTGAAACTCAGTTTGGAGGCAGTTAATATCTGTCACCTCAGCCAAAGTGTTACATTTTTTTTTCCAAAACACAAAAACTCACCTTGGTCATGTTACCTGTAGATTTCTAAGCTTCAAATGCCTATTTGTTGTGTTTTTTATTTCATAATGGCTACTCTATACAAACTCTTCTTTGCATTGCATCAGAATACAAAATTTGGGAAGGAAGAAGGCAAAGCCAACTCAGACCCTGAAAACATTTGGGAAATTGCCACACAAGAAACCACAAATCGGCTGAGGCACTCAAAACAATGACAGCAAGCCAGAAGTGGAGCAAGCCAACAGCTGTGCCCTGATTGAAAAAGAACCATCCTCTTGTGCCCTGAACTCCATATTGCAGCCTCAAAACCAAAGCTCACATCAGAAAATTCATTACAAACCATGATAAATAAGAAAAAAGTGAAAAAGCCAAAGAAATGCAAGAATCCATAATGATATTGGGTTTGATTTAGTTGCAAGGAAACTGGCTGTTCCCAGATTCATCCACCACTAAAGCTGACTGCCTGTGGAATTCTGACTGAATTAACCTGACAATCGCAATGAAACTCAAGAAACCAAATTTCAGCTGAGGCACCCAAAACAAAGACAATAGCCAGAATTGGAGCACACCAACAGCTGTGCCCTGTTTGAAAAAGACCATTCCTCCGGTGCCCTGAACTCTATATTGCAGCCTCAAAACCAAAGCTCACATCAGAAAATTCATTACAAACCATGATAAATAAGGGAAATGTGAAAAAGCCAAAGAAATGCAAGAGTCCTTTGTGATATTTGGCTGGATTTAGACACAAAGAAACTGGCTGTTTCCAGATTCATCCCCCCCTTCCACAGACTGACTCTGGAATTCTGATTGAATTCACCTCAATATCGCACTCACACTCATTTTGGAGGGAATTAGAATCTGTCCCCTCAGCAGAAGCGTTCTATGTCATTTTCCAAAACACAGAAACTCATCTTGGTTGTGTTGCCTGTAGATTTCTAATCCTGAAATGGCAATGCGCTGTGTTTTTTTTTTTCTTTCATAATGGCTACTCTCCAAAATCTTGCTTGTATTGCATCAGAATACAAAATTTGGGAATAGGAAGGCAAAACCGACTCAGACCCAGAAAACATTTAGGAAATTGGCACTCAAGAAACCACAAATCGGCTGAGGCACCCAAAACAATGACAGCAAGCCAGAATTGGAGCAAGACAACAGCTGTGCCCTGGTTGAAAAAGAACCTTCCTCTTGTGCCCTGAACTCAATATGCCAGCCTCAAAACCAAAGCTCACATCAGAAAATTCATTACAAACCATGATAAATAAGAAAAAAGAGAAAAAATCCAAAAAAATGCAAGAATCCATGATGATATTGGACTTGATTTAGTCTCAAGAAAACCGAATGTTCCCGGATTCATCCACACCTCCAGCTGATGCCTGTGGAATTCTGTCTGAATTAACCTGAAAATCACAGTGAAACTCATTTTGGAGGCAATTAATATCTGTCACCTCAGCCAAAGTGTTCCATTTGATTCTCCAAAACACAAAAACTCACCTTGGTCGTGTTACCTGTAGATTTATATTCTTCAAATGCCCATTTGTAATGTTTTTTATTTCATAATGGCTACTCTGTCCAAACTCTTGTTTGTGTTGCGTCAGAATACAGAATTTGGGAATGAAGAAGGCAAAGCCAACTCAGACCCAGAAAACATTTAGGAAATTGCCACACAAGAAACCACAAATCGGCTGAGGCACCCAAAACAATGACAGCAAGCCAGAATTGAAGCAGGCCAACAGCTATGCCCTGTTTGAAAAAGACCATTCCTCCTGTGCACTGAACTCTATATTGCAGCCTCAAAACCAAAGCTCACATCAGAAAATTCATTACAAACCATGATAAAAAGAAAAAAGAGAAAGAAGCCAAAGAAATGCAAGAGTCCTTTGTGATATTGGGCTTGATTTAGTTGCAAGGAAACCAGCTGTTCCCGGATTCATCCACCCCTCCTAGCTGACTGGCTGTGGAATTCTGATTGAATTCACCTGAAAATCGCACTCACTCTCGATTTGGAGGAAATTAATATCTGCCCCTCAGTGGAAGGGTTCTATGTCATTTTCCAAAACCCAAAAACTCATCTTGGTCATGTTGCCTATGATTTCTAATCATGAAAACCCAATATGTTCTGTTTTTCAATTTCCTGATGGATCCTCGTTCTAAACCCTTGTTTGTATTGCATCAGAATACACAATTTGAAAAGGAAAAAGGCAAAACCAACTCAGACCAACAAAGCATTTAGGAAAAAGTCGCTCAAAATGAAAAATTGCCTGAGGCACCCAAAGCAATTACAGAAAGCCAGAATTGGAGAGAAACAACAGCTGTGCCCTAATTGAAAAAGACCATTCCTCTGGTTCCCTGAACTCCTTAAGCCAGCCTCAAAACCACAACCCACATCAGAAAATTTATTACAAACCATGATAAATAAGAAAATGTGAAAAATGCAAAAAAGAAAAAGAAATGCAAGAGTCCTTCGTGATATGGCGCTTGTTTTAGTACAAGGAAACCAGCTGTTTCCGGATTCATCCACCCCTCCCAGCTGACTGACTGTGGAATTCTGATTGTATTCACCTGAAAAGAGAGAACATTTATAAGTATATTGGGACTGTGGAACCTGTCATTTACCAATCACATGTTAGACTGAATCATAGACCAAATATAGGGAAGAAATCCTATGCATGTAAACCTTGTAGGAATTCATTCAGTATTAAATACCCTCCATCACAGCACTCATATTGTGGAAAACCCTCATGTGTGTAATGATTGTGTGGAAACCACTCACCAGAAGTCAGATCTCATTAGACATCAGAGAATTCACACAGGGTTGAAATCTTACAAATCTAATGACTGTGGGAAGTTCTTTGGCCAGAAGAAACACCTCATAAATCATCAGAGAATTCACACAGGTGAGAAACCTTTTGAATGTAATGACTGTGGAAAATCCTTTGGCCAGAAGGCAAACCTCATAAATCATCAGAGAATTCACACAGGTGAGAAACCTTATGAATGCAATTACTATGGAAAATCCTTTGGCCAGAAGGCAAACCTCATAAATCATCAGAGAATTCACAGAGGGGAGAAACCTTATGAATGCAATCATTGTGGAAAAGCCTTTGCTGAGAAATCAAAGCTCACAAAGCATCAGACAATTTGTACTGGGGGAAACCTTATGATTGCAATGACTGTGGAAAAACCTTTGCTGAGAAGTCAAACCTCAGAAAGTATCAGAGCCTTCACACCATGGAGAAAGCTTATAAATGAAATGACTGTGGAAAAGCCTTTGGTCCCATCCTTGCATACCAAGGATAAATCCCACTTGGTCTGGGTGGATGATCTTTCTGATGCATTGTTGGATTCAATTGGCCAGAATTCTGTTGCAGATCTTTGCATGTATGTTCATCAGGGAAATTGGTCTATAATTACTTTCTTTGTTGCACTTTTTTCAAGTTTAGGAATGAAGGTGATGTTGGCTTCATAGAAAGAATTTGGGAGAATCGCCTCTCTCTCAATTGTTTTGAATAACTTGAGAAGAATTGCAGTTAGTGCTTTAAATGTCTGTTAGAATTCAGCAGTGAAGCCTTCCAGTTTTGGGGTTTTCTTGGTAGTGATGGTCTTTATTACTGGTATCATTTCCATCTGGTTATGTGTGTGTTTAGGTTTTCTATATCTTTGTTGCTCAATTTAGGTAGGTTTTATGGATGGAAGGATGGTGGAAAGCCTCTTTGCTGTACCTCATAACTCATAAGATATCAGAGTATCCACACAGGGAATTTTCTACTTGACCTTTTTGTGCAAGTTATATCTCATGAAATATTAGAGAATTCACCAAGGGGAGAAATGCATGAATATAATACATGTGAATAGCCTTTGTGGTGCAAATCAGACCTCATCAAACATAAAAGAATTCTCATGGGGAGCAATTTTATGAATGTAATGACTCAGAGCCTTTTACCATAATTCAGCCCTCATTGTACATCATCAAATTCATATAGGGAAAAACTCCTTTGAAAGTAAAATCCCTTTAATTAGAAGCCATACCTCATAAGACAACAGGGAATTCACGTGGGAGAGAAACCTTATGGGTGTAATGAGTGTTGGAAAGCTCTGCCCAAATCTCTCCTTATATCAGAATGCACAACATATATATCTAATGAATGAAATAAATGTGAGAAAGTCATTTCACATAGGTAATGCCTCATAATCCATCATGGAATTTGAACAAGGGAGAGACCTTAACAATATAATGAATGTGGAAGAGCTTTTCTCCAAAATTCATGTAAGTATTGTGACAAAACCTTTTGCTGGAAATCACATCCTATCCAACAGAGACTCATGTAAAGGAGAAAGCTTATAAATATTATTAGAGTCAGAAGTCAATGGTACATCAGAGAATTGACACAGGTGGTTTCTTAGGCGTATACTGATTGTGCAAAAACATTTTCTTTATTTCAGGCTTGTATAGACACAGAATTCACAAAAGGTGATAGTCTTTGCATGCTGTAAATACAATAAAACCTTTAGCCAGAAATTAGACATCAACAGACTTCAGAGAATTCATAAGGAACAAAAGTCTATGCAATGAATTTGGAAAATGTATTTCTGTTATAAATCAGTCTTCAATTCCCATGAATAGACTCACAAATGAGAAAACATGCATGCATAGAAAAGTTTTGTACCATAAATTATCTCTAGATGGTAAACTAATATATCACACAAAAGAAATATCATGAGTGTAATGGAATTGGGAAACCCTTTGCTATAAGGCAGATTTCCAGAAAGCTTAGCAAGATTACAGAAAAGTCTCTGAAAATGTAACATGTCTGAAAGATTTGTTGGCATCACAAACTGGAGGATAGCTCAAGTGCATGTGTTTTTGTGCCTGGCATCCAAATTGATATCTCTTTTTCTTTGATGAATTCCTTGTTTATTTATTTAGCAGATTTAGAGACAAAGGATTCCTGTCCATTGATTTACTACTATATGCCCACAATTGCCATGGTAAAGTATATGGCAAAAACTGAGTGCTGGGGGCTGTGAATCTGATTCATCACTGATAACATTGAAGACATTGGTTCCTGGTTCTTATGCTGCTATGCATGGAAATGTTTCTCTAATTTCATTTTCAAATAGTTCATTGTTAATATAAAGAAATGCTTCTAATTTTTAAAATTTCATTGAAATAATTTGTGATTAATGTGTCCTAGTCATGCATTATTACAGGGTGTAGTGCAATATTTGCACACATTTATGCAGTAAAAAGTGATCAAGCTAAGCAACTACAGTTTTATTAAGTTTTTAAAGAGTTATTTATTTGAAAGACAGAGTTACAGAGAGAAGTAGCAGCAGAGAGAGAGAGAGGTCTTCCTCTGCCGGTTCACTCCCCAGATGGCCACAATGGCCGGAGCTCTGCCAATCTGATTCCAGGAACCAGGAGCTTCTTCCAGATCTCCCACTTGGGTGCAGGGACCCAAGGACTTGGGCCATCTTCTACTGCTTTCCCAGGCCATAGCAGAGAGTTGAATCAGAAGAGGAGCAGCCAGGACTAGAACTGGTACCCACATGGGATGCTGGTGCTTCAGGCCAGGGTGTTAGCCCACTGTGCCACAATGCTGGCCCCCAAGCAACTACAGTTTCTAATTCTTCTCCATGATTTGAGACTACCAGCTCCTCTCCTTCAGTTCTTTACACAGAACCTAATATGGTTGAATGTAGTCATCTCATTATATTATGGAACACCAGAAGTTCTTTCTGCCTCTTTGATTTTTGATACCTATTATCCAATCCCCCTCTATCCCTAGCTGCTTCCCTTCTCAGCCTCTAGTAATCACAGTTCTGTGTTCAGATCCATTATTTTCTTTCACTTCCACATGCGACAAGGACCAGGTGACATTTGTGTTCCTGCTTCTGTCTTATTTCAATTAATTTAATAATATTTTGTTCTTTTTTTGTATCTAAAAGAGGTTGCCCTGTCCATTGTTTTTCACTGATGGACAGCTAGATTGGTTTCAAATCCTGGCTGCAGTGAACTGTGTTATAGTGGCTGTGTTATGGGAAAATTGCTGTATCTTTGATATGCTCTCCTCCTTTCCTTCTAATAAAATTTCCTTATTCTATATAGCCAAGAGCAAGATAACTCTCACATGGTAGGTCAATTTTTATCTTAGTTTAATTTTTGTTATTTATTTGAAAGAGTTACAATAGAGGTAGAGACACAGAGAGGTCCTCCATTAGCTGGTTCGCTCTACAGATGACTACAAAGGCCAGAGTTATGCCATTCTGAAACCTGGAGACAGGAGCTTCCTCTGGGTCTCCCACATGGGTGAATGGGCCCAAGGACTTGGGCCATCTTCTACTGCTATCCCAGGAGATAGCAGAGAGCAGTATTGGAAGAAGAGCAGCTGGAACTAGAACTGGCACCCAAATGGGATGCTGGCCCTTCAGGCCAGGGCTTTAACTCACTGCACAACAGCGCCAGCCCCAATTTTTATCCTTTTTAAGGAATGACCATACTGTTCTGCATAACATCTGTACTAACTTGTGTTTTCACCCACCATATATGATGGTTTTCTTTTCCCATGTGCTCTCTAGCATTCGTTATTTTTTATCAGTTTGGCATAAAAATGATATAGTATTGTTCATGTTTTTGTGTATTTTGAAATCAGTTAATTTGTTTATTAAATCTTTATTATTTGAAAGGTGGATTTAGAGAGAGAGGGAAAGACATAGATAGCTTTCATCTGCTGGCTCACACCCCAGAGAGTTTCAACAGTTGAGCCTGGGGCATGCTGGAGTCAGGAGCTTCATCCAAGTCTCCCACATGAGTGGCAAGGACCTGAGTCCTTCGTCCATCTTCTGCTGGTTTCCCAGGTGTTTAGCAGTGAGCTAAATTGGAAGTGGAGATTCCTAAACTCAAAGTGGAACTCAGATGTTATGCTGGCCTCACAGATTGCAGCTTTCCCCACTTGGCCACAATGCCAGCCCCTCTATCAATTTAATTCCTCAAAAATAGCTCAGTAATGTTGGCATCTATCTCATTTTGTTTTTTCTCTGTTATTATTCAACTTATTGATGTCTTATTTTTGTTCACATTATTCCTCTCAATTGCTCTACCTGAGGTGAGTAGGGCTGCTGTGTTGCTTAAATGAAGTGTATGCTTTAGATTACTCATTTAATGAGTGCATGTCATTCACATAGCACTTCACTGAAGTTCTACTATGTCCCAAATCCTCTTCTAGGCACAGAATTTAGACCACTTTTCTCTTAGGCCCAGATCTTGCCTTTAACATACTACTTGGAATTTAGTAGCTCATGAAATCTGCAGACTGCATAAATGAATGAATATTTTGAGGGCTGTGCTTTTGTGGAGGAACTTCATAGGAGACCGAAGGAATAAAATAAATCAAAAGTATCCACAGTATATAGAATGTATACTATTTTACAAGTCACAGAGAAGAAGAAGAAGAAGGAAAGTAGTAAGACTAGAAAGTTTGTGGCAAGACTAACAGGCGCTGGTCAAGAACTTAATAAGCACATTAGGAAAGCAGTAAGGTTTCTTTTTTTTTTTTTTTTTGAGGAAAAGTTTTTATTTCTAGTGATGAAATTGGCTACAGAACATTATGAAAGTTTAAAAATACAAAGAGAAATTGTCTATAATTAATAGATTCAAAATTTGACAATCAGTGAATATCATTATTAGTCATTACCAACAACAGTTATTGATTTGAAAGGCAGAGTGACAGGAAGAGGGAACCACTGCTTCACTCCCCAGACACTTGCAATAGCCAAAGCTTGACCAAGCCAAAACCAGGAACTGGGAATTCATTCTGGATGTCCCATTTGGGTGCAGGGACCCAAGCACTTCTGCCATCCTCCGTCTCCTCCCAGGGTGCACACTAGCAGAAACTTGCCTCAAAGCAGAGAAGCTACCACTCAAGCCAGACATTTGTATATGGGATGTGGGTGTGTGGTGGTGATAGCAAGCCCTCATAGATAAAAAAAAAAAGACAAAGTTATTTCTATGCCAAGGAAATTACTCTGTAGTCTTTCTCTTATAAACTACGTATTGCTGAACCTAGATAATTTTTCCTTTATTTAACAATGACATGAAAATGTCAGTTGAGTTGGCTTTCCTGAAGACCTTGTTTCTTGAATATTAGTGGCTAGTTGAGATAAATTCTTTTCATCTCTTTCTCGCTTCGGCAGCACATGTGCTCGCTTCGGCAGCACATATACTAAAATTGGAACGATACAGAGAAGATTAGCATGCCCCTGCGCAGTAAGGTTTCTTTACCTCCCTGTAGACTCTGCTCTCCAGAGGTGAACAGGGTCCTCTAAACCCACTTGCTGCACACACAAACACCTGAGTGTTGTATTCTCCCACAGGTGTTGGAGACTGATATGGTGTTCTGATTTATATTTACATAATGGCTAGTGACATCGGGCATATTCACATGTTTTGACCATGTACATTTCTTCTGAGAAATGTCTATTCAGATCCTTGCCTGTTTCTTCACTGTATTTTTTGGAGTTTTTCCAATTCATGTAAATGTTCTGGAAATCTGTAAACATTCAGAGTTTTAATTTTTCCTGCCATCTGTTCATTGTATCTACACTCTGATGTTTACTTTGTTGTGAAGAAGTATCTTAGTTGGATATACTCAAATGTCTCTGTTTTTATTTTTGTGACTATTGCTATTGGAATCTTACCCAAAAGCTATTGTGTGTTGACAATATTTAGAGTTTCCCTATGTTTACTTGGGTTTGGGTCTTATGATTACATTTTAATTCACTGTGAGTTCACTTTCACATAGTGTAAGAGATGTTGGAGTCTCTTTTCAGGCTTCTACATATGGATAATCAAGTTCCTCTGCACCACTTGTGAAAGAGATTCTTCTTTCTCCAGTTCATTTTAGTTCCTTTGTTAAATATGAGTTGCTGGTAGAAATTTGGGTTTATTTCTATGCTACCAAGTCTTTTCCATTGAACTATGTGTCTGTTATTATATCAGTGCTAACACTTCTTTTTTTTTTTTTTTTTTTTTTTTTTTTTTTTGCAGTATATTTATTTGAAAGGCAGAGTTACAGAGAGGTAGAGGCAGAGAGAGAGAGAGGTCTTCCATCCACTGGTTTACTCCCCAAATGGCCACAATGGCCGGAGCTCTGTTGATCTGAATCCAAGTGTCAGGAGCTTCTTCCAGGTCTCTATGCAGGTGCAGGGGCCCAAAGACTTTGGCCATTTTCTACTTTTTTCTCAGGCTATACCAGAGAGGGGTATAAGAAGTGGAGCAGCTGGGAAACATACTGGCACCCATATGAGATGCCAGCACTGCAGACGGTGACTTTACCTGCTTTGTCATAGTGCTGACCCCTGTAATATGTCTTAAAATATGGTGTGATGTCTCCAGCTTTTTTTTGCTTTATAATATTGCTTTAGATGTTAAGCATCTCTCATGTTTCTATGTGAATTTTAGCATCATTTTTTCTAGCTCTGAGAACATCGTTGGTATGTTGATTGGGATTGCATTGAATTTGCAAATTGCTTTTGGTAGTATGGATATTTTGGTATTATTCTTCCCATTCACAAACATAAGTTTTCTGTGAGACTGTCAAAAAGCCTTGACAAAAATTGGACTTTATTACACAAAAATTCATCACTTTTTGGGATCATTTAAATCCATAATTTTGCACTAATATTTGATAAATAATTAAAGACTTTGAGCATTTTAGTAGGAGAAATTAAAATATTTATCAATTTATTCAAATATTGTTTAGATGTGATATTCAAATATTGTTTAGAGCCATTGTCTGTATTCCCTCTAAATTACGATCTTTTTGCTTTTTGCCTGTTAAACTTGTCCCTTGATTCAACAACCGTTTTTAATGTAATGTAAACTGAAAATGTCATTTCATAAGCTAAAAAAAATGAAAAAGAAGGAAAAAGAAGGGAGGGAGGTTGAGTATATAATTATGTTCTCCGAATTTTTTCTATAAAACATATTGAATCATTTAAAAGCTAATTAAAATTAAACTCAAAATTGGACCATTATGACCAATATTTAAAACAAGTGATTAAAAACTGTAGATGTCTTCAATTTTGATTATCATTCTTCTTTAGAATATCTGAAAGAAATCCAGTTTCTCACTTTAAAATATACCAGTGTGTTAGAATTTAGTATTAAATGACTTTGTTTAAAAGTGTTATTTAATCTATTGCTTTAAGTAGTAATACTATGGCCATTGTAAAACAAAATCCTTATCATTTTTCATAAAACAGGAAGGGCCTTTAAAACATCATCACTAAAAATATTAAGAGACCTAAAATATAACATTCTTAAAACCCAAGTGATACCATTCAAAATTTTCAAATATGCAGGGATAGTTCATGTCAAGTAACTAAATAATTGTTAAGTGTATATATGGAATAGCTTCTATAAATTCTTTTGGCAAGGGCTGGCACTGTGCCATAGTGGGTGAGGCTGCCACCTGCAGTGCTGGTATTCCATAGGGGCATCAGTTCAAGACCTGGCTGCTCCACTTCCTATCCAGCTCTCTGCTATGGCCTGGGAAACACTATAAAATGGTACAAGTCCTTGGGCCCCTGCAACTGCATAGGAGACCAGGAAGAGGCTCCTGGTTCCTGCCTTCCAGTCAGCACAGCTGCAGCCATGGAGGCCAACTGTGGAGTGAACCAGTGAATGGAAGACCACTCTCTCTGCCTCTCCTTCTCTCTCTGTGTAATTCTGACTTTCAAATAATATAAATAAATCTTTAAAAAATTCTTTTGGCAAATAGATGAAGCTATTTGTTATACATTTCAAATAAATAGCAAACATACTAGAAAAATATATTGAATAAAATTTAAGCAACTCATAGCTATACACAGAAATTTCTCACCATAACAACATAGCAACCACTAAATTTCCAAATTCAATTTTCCACAACTTAGAATCTTTAACTCCAGAAGGAGTACAAAATTGACAGAACAGTGGCCTATGTATCAGGATACCTAATGCTAATACAGAATTATCCCTGCCACAACTTACCTATGTGACCTTGAACAATTCACTTTACTTCTCTGGGCTTGGCATTTAGCATCCTCATGTGATAAAGGAGGCTTGGATAAGATCAGTTGTACTCTATCTTGAGACTTCAATGATCTCTCAGTTTCCAAACAGGCACCTTAAGGGAAAGTAAACCTTTAGATCAAAGCTTACATTTTTAAATATAAATATATTTTAAACTGTTTCTACAACTAGTACAAAACAACACATTCAAATGTGTACCATGCCACTTTTCAATATTTGGGAATAATTAATGCATCATTTTAGAGCATTGTCTTGAGGCCAGTGCTGTGGTGTAGCTAGTAAAGCCACTGCATGCAGTGGGGGCATCCCATATGGAGGCCGGTTCAAGTCCAGGCTGCTCCATTTTCCATTCAGCTGTCTGCTATAGCCTGGGAGAGCAGTAGGAAGTTGGCCCAAGTCCTTGGGCCCCTGAATCTGCATGGGAGACCCTGAAGAGGTCCTGGCTCCTGGTTTCAGATTGGCATATCTCTGACCTTTTAGGTCATCTGGGGAGTGAAAAAGCAGATGGAGGAACTCTCTCTCTTCCTCTTGTTCACTATCTGTGTAACTCGGACTTCCAAATAAATAAATAAATAAATCTTTTAAAAAATCAAAAGAATATTGTCTGGCACACAGTGAACCACTAAGTACAAGATATTATTAGTAATATTAGATTGAAATATTGAAATAAACTAGGCAATAAGCCTTAAGATGCAAATTAATACCAAGAAATATAATCTCAAATTTCTGTGTTCAACAAGGTAGTCTCTTTTCACTACTAACTTTATACTAAATAAGATATTTTGATATTTTGTTAAGAGTAAATTTATCGGGGGCCAGCGCCGTGGCTCACTTGGTTAATTCTCCACCTGTGGTGCTGGTATCCCTTATGGGCAAAGTGTTCTAGTCCTGGTAGCTCCTCTTTCAGTCCAGCTTTCTGCTATGGCCCGGGAAGGCAGTAGAGGATGGCCCAAGTGCTTGGGCCCTGCACCCGGATGGGAGACCAGGAGAAAGCACCTGACTCCTGGCTTTGGATGGGCACAGCTCCAACTGTGGCAGCCATCTGGGGACTGAACCAATGGAAGGAAGGCCTTTCTGATTTCTCACTGTATATAACTCTACCTGTCAAATAAAAAAAATTATTAGTTTTTCATAAAAACTGCAGTATTGAAAAAGTTCTAAAATCCCTCTAATTCTAAATGTCTGTGACTGCTAACTCATTAGCACATATTGCATTCTTTACATCTGGGTAATCATGATAATTCACTTTTAAATGATTAACAGATCTGCTGTTATATATAAATACATGCTTTTCCGAAAATCATACAATAAGCAGGCTACATACTTTACTTCAAGTAGAACTGCCATATCCAGTCCTACAATTGTAAATAAGACAGTTTCAATTGTTCAGCATTATCAATTATAAATTCCAATCGTGTAGCAATACTCATAAGAATTTAGGGGGCTGATGCTGTGGAGTAGCAAGTAGAGCTGTGGCTTGCAGTGCTGACATTCCAATTGGGTGCCAGTTCAAGTCCTGGCTACTCAAATTACTATCCATCTTTTTAGGCAAGTAAGACTTACTATCCAGCAGTAGAGGATGGCCCAGGCCCTTGGGCTCCTGCACCTGCATAGGAGACCCAAAAGAAGCTGCTGGCTCCTGGCTTTGGATTGGCAGAGCTCCAGCCATTGTGGCCAAATGGGGAGTGAACCAGTGGTTGGAAGACTGCTCTCTCTCTCTCCTTCTCTGTGTAACTCTGATTTTCAAGTAAAATAAATGAATTTTTTTAAAAAAAGGATGAAATAAAAAGGAAGATGAAGATTACAAAATTGTTTAATTTTTTTAATAAATATAAATTTCCAAAGTACAGCTTTTGGATTACAGTGGCTTCCCCTCCCCCAAAACATCCCTCCCACCCATAATCCTCCTATTTCCTGCTTCCTCTCCCATCCCAGAAGATTACAAAATTGTATGAAGGACATTTGTACAGTAAACAAATATACTGATTTCCAATGCAATATTTGAATACTTGAAGCAGGAACGCTAAGTACTTCTTTGCCAAAATAACATGTTTTCTCCAGTGTAAAACCCATTTGCCATCCCAATACAAAAAGGGATTTGGGGCAAGAAGGAAAAAAGAAGTCCACACATGCAGAAATTTTAAGCAAAACAAAATAGAGAATGTATTTAGTTTCATGTAAATCACATGAGAATTAATAGTATTCTACCAATTTGCAACAAATATTTTTAACTTTAATGAATGAATGAATTTTCAGTTACATAGCAGGAAACTTCTACCCTCTCCCATAAAACTGAAAGAGAAACTTTTTAAAAGTAAAAACTGATGAAAGAATTCTGCAATACATGTTAATGTTAAGTAGCCCAGCAGAGTTTATTTAGAAATACAAACACACACACAGAAAATAAATACATTAAAATCTTACTGAATAGGTCAGTAATAGTTCAGGATCCAATATGTGTGCAAAAGATTCTGGATTTCCCAGTCACTTTGTATAGGAAATGATGTGCTTTGCTATGTAGCATGTAAGTTTAGATTCCTGAACACCTCCACTTTGCTTCTTACCCTGAATCCCAGCAAATACAGGAACACAGCTGTTGAGTCATTCATTTTCTGGATTTGGGAATATCAAAGAATTAATGAGTATAGAAAGTTGTACAGCAAAGACCAAGAATATCCAAGGGAGGTCAGGAAAATCAATTGAACAAGTCAAAATACTATGAATGTATACTGAATGCTCTGTTTTTAATATGTCTTACTTACCTAAAAAGACATGAGGGCTATTGCTCTCTCTCTCTTAATACAACTAAGGAGAAGATATCACCAATGCTCAAGAAAAATGAATACACAGCAGAGCTAATACAAAATCCCCAAATTCCAAAATAGAAAAACTGGATATGCACTCCTTACACACACCCTGAAGTGGCAATGAAGTAGAACAAATCTAAAATTAGAAAAAAATATTTTTTAAAAGATTTATTTATTTATTTGAAAGTCAGAGTTGCACAGAGAGAGGCAGAGAAGAGAGAGGGGTCTTCCATCCACTGGTTCTCTCCCCAGTTGGCTGCAATGGCCAGAGTTGTGCCAATCCAAAGCCAGGAGCAAGGAGCTTCTTCCAGGTCTCCCACATGGGTGCAGGGGCCCAGGACTTGGGCCATCTTCTACTGCTTTCCCAGGCTATAGCAGAGATCTGGATCCATATGAGCTGCCAGCACTGCAAGTGGTGGCTCTACCCACTATGCCACACCGCTGGCCCCGAAAATTCTTGTCAAATTAAGAACATTTAACCTTTGTTTTAGAGTGCATTATTAAAATATCTAAACTGGGGGAATACATAATTTCTTTCTTTAGAAATCAGAAGAGAAAAAGAACACTTCAAGCCTACTGTGACACCACACAGAAGGAATGGAGAATCATGATCTCAATTAGCCTAGGGACAGAATAAAAGGGAGGGAAATAGGAACAACAGAATTAAGATGAATAAGCTTTGACAGCTGAGGGAATCTGAATGTAAAGAAAAGGCATGCAGTTAACTGAAACAATAGAGATAATTCTGAGAGGAAAAAACATTGTTAAGTCATATTAATGGGGCCAGAGCTGTGACTTAGTAAAGTAAAAAAAAAAAATCTAAAATTTGTTTTTAAATTATATAATTAAAAAAGATAAAAAAAGATGTTCAATCTTAAGTCTCTACAGCATAAGATATACATCAATTTTCCCAGGTTCTATTTGCATTTATTAACAAAGTTTCATGGGTGTAATCACTAAAGTGGCTCCAATAAGTCTTTTTATAAAAATTATTTTTTATTTTGACAGGCAGAGTGGACAGTGAGAGAGACAGAGAGAAAGGTCTTCCTTTTTCTGTTGGTTTACCCCCTAGTGACCGCTGCGGCCAGTGTGCTGCGGCTGGCACATGGCGCTGATCCAAAGCCAGGAGCCAAGTGCTTCCTCCTGGTCTCCCATGCAGGTACGGGGCCCAAGCACTTTGGCCATCCTCCATTGCACTCCTGGGCCATAGCAGAGAGCTGGACTGGAAGTGGAGCAACTGGGACAGAATCTGGCTCTCCCAGCAGGACTAGAACTTGGTGTGCCTGCACCGCAGGTGGAGGATTAGCTTATTGAGCCATGGAGCCTGCCTCCAATAAGTCTTAACCTGGGATGCAACTAAATTTAACAAGGATACTCAATAGGAATTTTAGAAGAATTCCAAAATATGTATCAGAATAAAAATAAATACTTTACTTGGTACATCTCATTTTAACTATACTATTGTCTAAATTTCCAAATGTCAGATGTACTAAAAAAATCCCCAAAGCAGCAGAGTTGGTCCGACATGATGAGGAATAAAATAAAGAAAATGAGAATTCGCAGATCCCAGATTAAAATAACCAAGAAGGCCCAATAAAAGAAAACTCAATGTCTTCATACACTAACATTTATTACCTCAGATTTATTTAACAAAAAGGTGATTATTCCAGCTACATCCCATTAGGTAGCCCAATTTTACCTGCTAAATCCATTTAAAAAAAGCACCTCATGATATATTACTAAAATCATATTGCTATATGCCATCCACCATGTCCACTGTACCTTATACCTAATGTTAACAGATCTGATGAAAATCAGTAGATAAATGATGTGTCTTAACCACGTGTGGGAAATGTCTTTTGTTCAACGTTTTTCCAAAAACCCCTCAGTCTCAGTTTGCCTTCACATTGAAAAGACACTTCTGAGGTTTACTAATCAGTCCAGCTTCTTCGGGCCTCCCTCCAATGAAAGGGGCTAAAATCCATCAAAATAAACTCTAGGCACTGTCCTTGTGCTCCCAGTGACTTTTTCACTCTAGGGGCTCACAAACCTTCTAAATTCTTTAGATCACCTGTGCTGTCCATTAGTTCTCAAAGACTATGATGCAAGTAATTTCCCCTCTTGGAACCTTGTTATTAACTGTGCTGTATGAGAAATGAAGTCTCCTACACACCTTGTGCTTACGATTCTCCAAACCATGTTGCCTGCTAGGACTTTGGCCATGAATATAGGACAGCAATACCTGAACATGATTACTGAGATCTCCTTAATAAAGGATAGACTGGGGCCAGCACTGTGGTGCAGTGGTGTAATCCTTTACCTGCAGTGCTGGCACCCCATATGAGCACCAGTTCTAGTCCCCATTTCTCCTTTTCCCATCCAGCTCTCTGCAATAGCCTGGGAAAGCAGTAGAAGCTGTTCCAAGTGCTTTGGTCCCTGCCAAAATGTGGGAGACCTGGAAGCTCCTAGCTCAGATTGGCCCAGCTGCAGACATTGCAGTCATTAGGGGAGTAAATGAGCATATGGAAGACCTTTCTCTCTGTCTCTTCCTCTCACTGTCTGTAAGTACACCTGTCAAATACGTAAATAAATTCTATATATATATATATTTACATTTATTTATATATATTTATGTATATAAATATATTCATATATAAAATATATTATGCTTTATCATATATTATATAATATATAATAATTATAAACAGATAATATTATATAATTTATTATAACTATTATATATATCATATATATATATTATTGAGATGACTTCAATAGCCAGAGTGTGGCCAGGTTGAAGCCAGGAGCTCCTCCTCCAATGTGTGTGGCAGCAACCCAGGCACTTGGACCATCTTTCACTGGTTTTTCAATCCATTGGTATGGAGCTGGATCAGAAATAATTATATATTTATATATAAATAAATTCATATATAATATTTATATATAATTATATATTATATATTTATGATAATTATATGTAATTCTATATTATGTATAGAAATATATAATATATATTATAATATATAAATATATATATGATGGATCAAAATGCGGCATTCTCCATTTGGCAGAAGAGACAGGCTCCAATATCTACTGTCTATGTCAGTATGTCAGTATAATGCAGGAGGTAACCCCTCTACCAAATAAGAAAAGCTATTTCAGTTCAGCTGGACATCATTCTGCTGACTGTTGACCTTATTACTGTTAGTCTGGATGCTTTCATTGGTTGCAATCCAGAGACCCAATTTTCCCATAGATATAAACATCAGCAAACATGAAAATTTGGTAAGAAAAGCTTAAACTGAGAGTTATGATTAATAACTATTTTAACAAAATTTCTCAGAACCCATCTAATCCAAACCTTGGACAATTGGGAGCTGTTGTACTTGGCCCACCCATAATTGAAATGGATTCTAAATCCTTCAACTGCAAGGAGAGTATCATAGACATTAATGCTCCAAACGGATCCAGTTCCCTGCTAATGTGTCTGGAAAAGCAGCACAGGGTGACTCAAATATTGGGGCTCCTGCACCCATGTGAGAGACCTGGAAGAAGCCCCTGGCTCCTGATATCAGTCTGGCCTAGCCACAGTCACTGCAGCCATTTGAGGAGCGAACAAACCAGGAGGAAGATCCATCTCTCCCACTCTCTCTTTCTAGTGCTGCCTTTCAAATTCATAAATAGACCTTTAAGAAAGTCGATCACTTCAATAAATTTGTCATTGCTCAGTCATGATTACTTTTACTACCTTAAATTCTTTTTCAAAAGATTTATTTATTGGAAAGGCAGAAAGAGGAGCTGGTGGTTGTGGTGCAGTGGACAAAGTTGCTATCTGTTACATTGGCATCCTCTACGTGCACCAGTTCAAGTACCAGCTATTCCATTTCTGATCCAGCTCCTTACCAATGGACTGAAAAAGCAGGGAAAGTTGGCCCAAGTGGCTGGGATGCTGCCACACACATCGGAGGAAAAGCTCCTGGCTTCAACCTGGCCACACTCTGGCTATTAAAGTCATCTCAAAAATGAATTAGGTGGTGGAAGATTTCTGTCTCTCCCTCTCTCTGTAACTCTTTCAAATAAGTAATTAAATATTTTAATATGATAAAAAATGGCAGAGAGACACAGAGACAAAGAGAGAAGGAAAGAGAAGCAGAGAGATCTCCCATCTGCTGGTTCACTTTCTATATGGCTACCACTGTGCAAGACCAGGTTTCAAGTCCCCATTGAGGTTACAGTTCTCCAAATTAGATGACAAGAAGGAAAGAATTTGAGCTATTATCCATTGCTTCCCAGGGATATTAACATGAAACTGATTTGGAAGTGGAGTACCCAAAACTCAGATTAGCACTGCAATATATGATGCGGGCATCTGTTGTGATGGTTAACAAATTGGAAAACCTAGAGGAAAAATCAACAGATTCCTGGACATACACAATATACCAAAATTGAGTCATGAAGACACATAGAAAAGCTAAACAAATCAAAAACCAAGACAGAGATTGGATGAGTAATAAAGACCCTCCCAACAAGGAAAAGTCCAGGATCAGACAGCCTCACTATTGAATTCTACAAGTCTTTTAAAGAACTAATGATTCTCAAACTATTCAACACAATTGAAAGAGAGACAATCCTCTCAAACTCCTTCTATTAATCTGACAATGACTCATTCTATCATTTATTTATACATAATGTTGAGAAAATCAGAAGTATTTGTTAGGACTTCTGCTAAAATGCACTAGATTTATAATTTTTAAATACATCTTTCCTAGATGTAATGCAGTCCTTTGCTACTTTAGAGTATCAGAAATTTAAAATGTTGGACTGGTGCTGTGGTGGAGCAGGTTAACACCCTCGCCTGAAGCTCCAGCATCCCATATGGGGGCCGGTTCAATACTCAGCTGCTCCACTTCTGATCCTGCTCTCTGCTATGGCCTGGCAAAGTAGTAGAAGATGGCCCAAGTCCTTGGGCCCCTGTACCGATCTGGGAGACCTGGAACTAGCTCCTGGCTCCTGGCATCGGATCAGCACAGCTATGGCAGTTGCAATCAATTAGGGAGTGAACATCAGACGGAAGACCTCCCTCTTTCTCTCTGGTTCTCCTCTCTGTCTGTAACTCGACTTGTAAATAAATAAATAAATAAATCTTTAAAACAATTAAGAAATTTAAAAAGGGAAAAGTTTTTAAAAAATGTATTTCTTTATTGTGAGGCAGAGTGACAGATATAGAGAGGAAGAGAAAGAGAGGTCTGCTATCCACTGGTTCCCCCCTAAATGGCCAGAATGGCTGGAGCTGGGCCGATCTGAAGCCAGGTGCCAGAAGCCAGGAGCCAGCAGCTTCCTCCAGGTCTCTCACATGGGTGCAGGGGCCCAAGCACTCAGGGCATATTCCACTGCATTCCTAGGCCATTAGCAAAGAGCTGGATTGGAAGTGCAGGAGCAGGGACTCAAACTGGTGCCCATGTGGGATGTTGGTGCTGCAGGTGGATGCTTAATCTACTATGCCACAGAATGGGCCCAGGGAAAGGTTTTAGGAAGACATCTTTCATGTAGACTAGGCTGCAATATTGCAAGGTAAGGTTTAGCTTTTATTTCCACACATCAGTATTCATCTTTTAGCAACTATAAATACTGAATATCATACATATAGACATAAATATAGGTAACTGCAGATTTTGTTGTCATTCTTTCTAATTCTCTTTTAATGTCTGCTAATAGGCCATCTTATGGATTATTATATTGATGTTATCTGTACACAACCATCAGGCATTTCCACTGTTGAATGTGTTTATGTGTACAGGTAGTTTTGTTTGTGTGTACATGAATGCACATTTGATGGAGATAGCACTGACAGTAATAATGTGAGAAATCCTAATGCTGATTTCAAACTTTCTATCCTCCGCAGAGATGGCTGTCATTGAAGTAGACCACAGGACCCCTTTGCTGTTGTGGACTGAAATGTGCCTCCCTAAAACTCAAACACTGAAGTGCTAACCACCAACATAACTCTACCTGAAGAAAGTGCTTTTAAGCAGATCAAATGATAGATGTGTCTGTCACATCAGAGAAGGGCTTCTGGAAAAATCGAGCCTATTAGCACCTTGATCTGATATTTTCAAGCTCTACAACTCTGAGAAGTAAAATTCCATGATTTAAATCATATTCTCTGTGGTATTTTCTTAGCAAATTAATATATCCTCATTTCTGCTAGCATTTTCTGCTGTCATCTAGAAGGTCCTCGTGATTAGCAGAGAAATATAGAAAGTAAAAACTATGATTTTAGATTACCAAGTACCTACTAACATAAAAAAAAAAAGATATCCCAGAAGCAACCTACTACCATCCTCCAGGACCCAGAAAAAAAAAAAAAAAACAGGAATGAGTCAAGTTGTGGGGCAGTAGAAAAGTGAATAATGAAAGATCACAGCAGAAGTAAATAAGGAAGGGTTTGATGCTGTGGTGTAGTAGGTTAATGCCTTGTCCTGCTGTGCATGTATCCCATATGTTGTTGCTCGAAGACCAGGTTCTCCACTTCCAATCCAGCTCCCTACTAATGCACCTGGGAAATTGGTGGAAGATGGACCATGTTCTTGGGTGCTGGCACCCACATGAGAGACTTGGAAGAAGCATCTGGCCTTTCAAATAAAGAAATCTTAAAAAAAATAGAAGCAGTGTTAGCACTGTTGGAAAAACAGACACATAGTTCAATGGAAAAAATAGGCAGCTGAAATAAACTGACTTTTCTACAGCCAACCCCTATTTAATAAAGGAAAGAAAACAAACAGGAGAAAGAAGAATCCCCTTAGCAAATGGTTTAAAGGAAAGTGATTATCCATATGTAGAAGCCTGAAAAGATACCCCAACACCTCATACACTATGTAAAAGCAAGTCAAGGTTAATTAAAAGTCTAAATATAAAACCAAAACCTTGAGAGCTTGTTTTGAGGTTCTAGCAGGGGAGCGCAGCTACTCGTATACCCTTGACCGAAGACAGGTCCTCCTCTAGCGGGGAAGGTCGTCCTCTTCGACCCAGCATGCAGCTTCAGGAGGGACGCACATGGAGTGGTGAGGGAGGAAGGGGACACCCGCCTAGCCAGCCAGATCAGCCGAATCAACCCTGGCGATCAATGGGGTGACAGATGTCGCAGCCAGATCGCCCTCACATCCTGAGTTCATGCCGGAGCTGAGGGAAGGAAGCAATGCCGTCGGATCTGGCCGCTCTGCGGGAGTCTGAGGAACAACTCACACCAGGTGGCCGCCGTTCCGTCGTCATGGGTAAAGGAGACCCCAACAAGCCAAGGGGCAAAATGTCCTCCTATGCCTTCTTCGTGCAGACGTGCCGGGAAGAGCACAAGAAGAAACACCCTGACTCTTCGGTCAATTTCGCAGAATTCTCTAAGAAATGCTCGGAGAGATGGAAGACCATGTCTGCAAAGGAAAAGTCCAAGTTTGAAGATATGGCAAAAAGTGAAAAAGCTCGTTATGACAGGGAGATGAAAAATTACGTTCCTCCCAAGGGTGATAAGAAGGGAAAGAAAAAGGATCCCAATGCTCCTAAAAGACCACCATCTGCCTTCTTTCTCTTTTGCTCTGAACATCGCCCAAAGATCAAAAGTGAACACCCTGGCCTGTCCATTGGGGACACTGCAAAAAAATTGGGTGAGATGCGGTCTGAACACTCAGCCAAAGATAAACAACCATATGAACAGAAAGCAGCTAAGCTAAAGGAGAAATATGAAAAGGATATTGCTGCATACCGTGCCAAGGGCAAAAGTGAAGCGGGAAAGAAGGGCCCTGGTAGGCCCACAGGCTCAAACAAGAAGAATGAACCTGAAGATGTGGAGGAAGAAGAGGAAGAAGAAGAAGATGAAGATGATGAGGAAGAGGATGAAGATGAAGAATAAATGGCTATCCTGTAATGATGAGTGTGGAGTGTGCGTGTGTGCTCAGGCAGTTGTTTTGCTAAGAATGTGAATTCAAGTGCAGCTCAATATTAGCTTCAGTATAAAAAAACTGTACAGATTTTTGTATAGCTGATAAGATTCTTTGTAGAGAAAATACTTTTTTTAAAAAATGCAGGTTGTAGCTTTTTGAGGGGCTACTACATACAGTTAGATTTTAAAGCTTCTGATGTTGAATGTTCCTAAATATTTAATGGTTTCTTTAATTTCTTGACTTGTGTATGGTAGCGCAGCAAAGTTGTAGGAATTAGTATCATTTGTAAATTTGGATTTTTTGTTAGGATGTTGCATTCTGTGTTGTTTTTTTAAAAAAAAATTTGTAATAAAATTATGTATGTTAAAAAAAAAACCCAAAACCTAAGTAAACATATGAGAAACTGTAAAACATTAGCAGAGACAACAGTTTGCATAAGATTCCAAAAGCACAAGTAACAAAAATAAAATATACAAATTTGAGCATATCAAATTAAGATACATCTTCACAACAAAGTAATCAACAGAGTGAAGATACAATGGACGGAATGGCAGGAAACATTGAAAACTCTGACTATGACAAAAGATTGATAGCCAGAACATACATATATAGAACTGGAAAAACTCCAAACAAGAAGCAAAATGTACACGTAAGAAATGGGCAATGATCAGAATAGATGTTTCTCAGAAGAAGAAATCTCAATTGTCAAGACATAGATGAACATGCCCAATATCACTAGCCATTAAGGAAATGTAAATCAAAACCAATAGCAGACTCCATCTGTGGGAGAAGACAATGCTTGGGTTTTCATTTGTGCAACAAGTGGGTTTAGAGGACCCTGTTCACCATTAGAGGGCAGAGTCTACATGGAAGTAAAGAATCCTTAATACTTTCCTAATGGGAGAAGAGGAAGCCTGAGACCTCGCAAGCGGGAAGTGGTCCAGAAACTGCTCAGGTGTGGGTGTAGGTGGCTGAGCAACAGGCAGTCCTGCCTTGATTCCCCACAAAGATACAGGGGAAACCCTTCTGGATGGAGCAGGCGTGAATCGGAGGACCTACTGGGAGAACAAGGTCGCCCACCGCGCGGAAGCCAAGTCGCGGGACCCAGACGCAGAAGCCCCAGGGTCTGCGCGACAGTGCTCCAAGGGGAGTGCATGCCACACAGACAACAGCGGGGAGACTTGGGACGCTCAGGGCTCCGAGTCCACACATCGGCGCTGGAAGGGGAGGTGAGCTCAATAACCCGAGACATTGGTGGGGAAACGGGGGTCAGAATCTAGAGGGGGGCCGGAAAGTGCAGCAAACTCACTACCGGAAAGAAGGAAAAAAAAAAAAGCTTTGGGGTTTCTCTTCCCCCTAACCTTGCAAAGGTTACAAGGCTGCAAGGCTTGAAGAATTCCCAAGAGACAAAGAGCAGGCCTCCTCTTTGGATTTACATATCAATGGGGGAGAGTTAAGGAACTGAGTCACTACAATTCAGTAGCCTAGCCAACCCAGTGGGAGTCCAGAGGAGCCAAAGACTGGAAGCTAAATACCATCAATTCTGCACAGCCCTGCCCTGCGGTGTTACTTACCCCCTGAATAAATAAAATAAATAAATAAATAAAAAGAGAGAGATTTACCACGCATAACCTGAGGGTGTCACCTTTGCACACCCTTAACCAGGAAGAACCAGGCAGAGCTCTCAGGCCGCACCCATCTCAAGCCTCCAAGGCTCCTCCAACAGCAGGCAGTCCACTTAACACAGACACAGTATAAAAAAAAAAAAAAAAGAAAAAAAACGCACAGTGACGCAAGAAGAATTAACTATGCCGAGCAACAAACACAGAAATAGAGGGAGCAAGATCAACGATGACACTATGATGCCTCCAAATAAGCAAAACACCCCAAGCCAAGAGTATGAAGATGATGAGATAGAAGAAATGCAAGATACGGATTTCAAAAAATTTATGATAAGAACATTTAGAAGTTTTCAAAAGCAAATCCTTGAACTACAGAAATCCTTAATGGACAAGATTGAAAATCTCTCTCGTGAAAATGAAATTTTAAGGAAGAGTCAAAATGAAACTCAGAAACTAGTAGAACAGGAAAGTGTAATAGTCAAGAGAAATCAAAATGAAATGAAGAGCTCAATAGATCAAATGACAAACACATTAGAAAGCCTTAAAAACAGAATGGGTGAAGCAGAAAAGAGAATATCGGACTTAGAAGATAGAGCACAGGAAAACATACAGTCAAACCAAAGAAAAGAAGAGGAAATTAGAAACCTAAAAAATATTGTTGGGAATCTACAGGATACTATTAAAAAAACCAACATTCGAGTTCTAGGAGTTCCTGAAGGCATGGAGAGAGAGAAAGGATTGGAAGGCCTTTTTAGTGAGATACTAGCAGAGAACTTTCCAGGTTTGGAGAAGGACAGAGATATCCTAGTACAGGAAGCTCATAGAACCCCCAATAAACATGACCAAAAGAGATCCTCACCACGACACGTGGTAATTAAACTTACCACAGTGAAACATAAAGAAAAGATCCTAAAATGTGCAAGAGAGAAACGTCAGATTACTCTCAGAGGATCTCCAATCAGACTCACAGCTGACTTCTCATCAGAAACCCTACAAGCTAGGAGGGAATGGCGAGACATAGCACAGGTGCTAAGAGAGAAAAATTGCCAGCCCAGAATATTATATCCTGCCAAGCTCTCATTTGTGAATGAAGGTGAAATAAAAACCTTTCATAGCAAACAGAAATTGAAAGACTTTGTGGCCACTCGTCCGGCCCTGCAAAAGATACTTAAAGATGTGCTACACTCAGAAACACAGAAACACGGCCATCAATATGAAAGAAGGGAAAGGAAGAACACCTACCAGTAAAAGAGCATGGGAAGCTCAAAGCATATACTAGAAAATATTTCCGGGAAAATGGCAGGGCAAAGTCACTACGTATCAATTGTCACATTGAACATTAACGGTCTGAATTCTTCAGTTAAAAGACACCGTTTGGCTGACTGGCTCACAGAACACAACCCAACTATTTGTTGCCTACAAGAAACACATCTCTCTAACAAAGAGGCATGCAGACTGAAAGTGAAAGGTTGGAAAAAGATATTCCATGCCAACAGAAACCAAAAAAAAAGCAGGTGTAGCCATATTAATATCAGACAAAATAAACTTTAATACAAAAACTGTTAAGAGAGACAAAGAGGGACACTATATAATGATTAAGGGTTCAATTCAACAGGAAGATGTAACTATTATAAATGTATATGCACCTAATTACAGGGCACCGGTCTATTTAAAAGATATGTTAAGGGACTTAAAGGGAGATTTAGATTCCAATACAATAGTACTGGGGGACTTCAATACTCCACTCTCAGAAATAGACAGATCATCTGGACAGAAGATCAACAAGGAAACAGCAGATTTAATTGACACTATTGTCCAAATGGATCTAACAGATATCTACAGAACTTTCAACCCTACATCTACAGACTTCACATTCTTCTCAGCAGCGCATGGAACCTTCTCTAAGATTGATCACATACTAGGCCATAAAGCAAGTCTCAGCAAATTTAAAAGAATTAGAATCATACCATGCAGCTTCTCAGACCACAGTGGGATGAAGCTGGAAATTAGCAACTCAGGAAACCCCAGAAAGTATGCAAACACATGGAGACTGAACAACATGCTCCTGAATGAACACTGGGTCATTCAAGAAATCAAAAGAGAAATCAAAAACTTTCTGGAAGTAAATGAAGACAACAACACAACATATCAAAACTTATGGGATACAGCAAAAGCAGTATTGAGAGGCAAATTTATAGCAATAGGTGCCTACATCAAGAAATTGGAAAGGTACCAAATAAATGAGCTTTCAGCGCACCTCAAGGACCTAGAAAAACTGCAGCAAACCAAACCCAAATCTAGAAGGAGAAGAGAAATAATTAAAACCAGAGAAGAAATTAACAGGATTGAATCCAAAAAAACATTACAAAAAATCAGCCAAGCGAGAAGCTGGTTTTTTGAAAAAATAAACAAAATTGACACCCCATTGGCCCAACTAACTAAAAAAAAGAAGAGAAAAGACCCAAATCAATAAAATCAGAGATGAAAAAGGAAACGTAACAACAGACACCACAGAAATAAAAAAGAATCATCAGAAATTACTACAAGGACCTGTATGCCAGCAAACAGGAAAACCTATCAGAAATGGATAGATTCCTGGACACATGCAATCTACCAAAATTGAACCATGAAGACATCGAAAACCTAAATAGACCCATAACTGAAACAGAAATTGAAACAGTAATAAAGGCCCTCCCAACAAAGAAAAGCCCAGGACCAGATGGATTCACTGCTGAATTCTACCAGACATTTAAAGAAGAACTAATCCCATTTCTTCTCAAACTATTCAGAACAATCGAAGAAGAGGGAATCCTCCCAAATTCTTTCTATGAAGCCAGCATCACCTTAATCCCTAAGCCAGAGAAAGATGCAGCACTGAAAGAGAATTACAGACCAATATCCCTGATGAACATAGATGCAAAAATCCTCAATAAAATTCTGGCCAATAGAATACAACAACACATCAGGAAAATCATCCACCCAGACCAAGTGGGATTCATCCCTGGTATGCAGGGATGGTTCAACATTCGCAAATCAATCAATGTGATTCACCACATTAACAGACTGCAGAAGAAAAACCATATGGTTATCTCAATTGATGCAGAGAAAGCATTTGATAAAATTCAACACCCTTTCATGATGAAAACTCTAAGCAAATTGGGTATAGAAGGAACATTCCTCAATATAATCAAAGCAATTTATAAAAAACCCACAGCCAGCATCCTATTGAATGGGGAAAAGTTGGAAGCATTTCCACTGAAATCTGGCACCAGGCAGGGATGCCCACTCTCACCACTGCTATTTAACATAGTTCTGGAAGTTTTAGCCAGAGCCATCAGACAAGAAAAAGAAATCAAAGGAATACAAATCAAGAAGGAAGAAGTCAAACTATCCCTCTTTGCAGACGACATGATTCTGTACTTAAAGGATCCAAAGAACTCTACTAAGAGACTATTGGAACTCATAGAGGAGTTTGGCAAAGTGGCAGGATATAAAATCAATGCACAAAAATCAACAGCCTTTGTATACACAAGTAATGCCATGACTGAGAAAGGACTGCTAAGATCAATCCCATTCACAATAGCTACAAAAACAATCAAATACCTTGGAATAAACTTAACCAAGGACGTTAAAGATCTCTACGATGAAAATTACAAAACCTTAAAGAAAGAAATAGAAGAGGATACCAAAAAATGGAAAAATCTTCCATGCTCATGGATTGGAAGAATCAACATCATCAAAATGTCCATTCTCCCAAAAGCAATTTATACATTCAATGCAATCCCAATCAAGATACCAAAGACATTCTTCGCAGATCTAGAAAAAATGATGCTGAAATTCATATGGAGGCACAAGAGACCTCGAATAGCTAAAGCAATCTTGTACAACAAAAACAAAGCCGGAGGCATCACAATACCAGACTTCAGGACATACTACAGGGCAGTTGTAATCAAAACAGCATGGTACTGGTACAGAAACAGATGGATAGACCAATGGAACAGAATTGAAACACCAGAAATCAATCCAAACACCTACAGCCAACTTATATTTGATCAAGGATCTAAAACTAATTCCTGGAGCAAGGACAGTCTATTCAATAAATGGTGCTGGGAAAACTGGATTTCCACGTGCAGAAGCATGAAGCAAGACCCCTACCTTACACCTTACACAAAAATCCACTCAACGTGGATTAAAGACCTAAATCTACGTCCTGACACCATTAAGTTATTAGAGAACATTGGAGAAACCCTTCAAGATATTGGCACAGGCAAAGAATTTCTGGAAAAGACCCGGGAGGCACAGACAGTCAAAGCCAAAATCAACTATTGGGATTGCATCAAATTGAGAAGTTTCTGTACTGCAAAAGAAACAGTCAGGAGAGTGAAGAGACAACCGACAGAATGGGAAAAAATATTTGCAAACTATGCAACAGATAAAGGGTTAATAACCAGAATCTACAAAGAGATCAAGAAACTCCACAAAAACAAAACCAACAACCCACTTAAGAGATGGGCCAAGAACCTCAATAGACATTTTTCAAAAGAGGAAATCCAAATGGCCAACAGGCACATGAAAAAATGTTCAAGGTCACTAGCAATCAGGGAAATGCAAATCAAAAGCACAATGAGGTTTCACCTCACCCCGGTTAGAATGGCTCACATACAGAAATCTACCAACAACAGATGCTGGCGAGGATGTGGGGAAAAAGGGACACTAACCCACTGTTGGTGGGAATGCAAACTGGTCAAGCCACTATGGAAATCAGTCTGGAGATTCCTCAGAAACCGTTCGACCCAGCCATCCCACTCCTTGGAATTTACCCAAAGGAGTTTAAATTGATAAACAAAAAAGCGGTCTGCACCCTAATGTTTATTGCAGCACAATTCACAATAGCCAAGACCTGGAACCAACCTAAATGCCCATCATTGGTAGACTGGATAAAGAAATTATGGGATATGTATTCTTTAGAATACTATACCGCAGTAAGAAACAACGAAATCCAGTCATTTGCAACAAAATGGAGGAATCTGGAACACATCATGCTGAGTGAAGTAAGCCAGTCCCAAAGGGACAAATACCATATGTTCTCCCTGATCAGTGACAACTGACTGAACACCAAAAAGGAAACCTCCTGAAGTGAAATGGACACTATGAGAAATGGTGACTTGATCAGCATAGCCCTGACTGCTAATGGACAACTTAATACATTATCCCTCATAGTATTTTTTTTTGTCTGTTCTACTTAATATGACTGGTTTAATTCTGTAATTATCACACAGTTATTCTTAAGTGTTGAAAATTAACTGAAATGTGATCCCTGTTAAACATAAAAGTGGGAATAAGAGAGGGAAGAGATGTATAATTTGGGGCATGCTCGGGCTGACTTGCCCCAATTGGTAGAGTTGGAAACATACCAGGGGATTCCAATTCAATCCCATCAAGGTGGCATGTGCCAATGCCATCTCACTATTCCAAGTGATCAATTTCAGTTCACAATTGATCATAATGAAAGGACTAAGAGTCAAAGGGAGCACATAAACAAGTCTAGTATCTGCTAACACTAACCGATAGAATAAATAAAGGGGAGAGTGATCTAACATGGGAAGTGAGATACTCAGCAGACTCATAGAATGGCGATGTCCTAAATAGCACTCTGGCCTCAGAATCAGCCCTAAAGGCACTCGCATCTGGCTGAAAAGCCCATGAGAGTATTTCAGGCATGGAAAGCCAAGACACTCTGGCAAAAAGATCTCTGTGAGTGAGATCCCAGTGGAAAGAACAGGTCTTCAAAGAGGGAGGTGCCTTTCTCTGAAGGGAGGAGAGAACCTCCACTTTGACTATGACCTTGTCTAAACAAGATAAGAGTCGGAGAACTCAAGGGGCTTCCATAACCTTGGAAACTCATGACTGGTGCAAAGGGAGATTACTGATGCCATAAACAGGAGTGTCAATTTGTAAAGTCAACAACAGGAGTCACTGTGCACTTACTCCTCATGTAGGATCTCTGTCCTTAATGTGCTGTACACTGAGGCTTAATGCTATAACGACTACTCAAACAGTATATTTCACTTTGTGTTTCTATGGGGGTGCAAACGATTGAAATCTTTACTTAATGTACACTAAACTGATCTTCTGTAAAAAAAAAAAAAAGAAATTATCAATTCCCAACTTGACTCTCACTGGGATTAAACATGACAATAGGTCTGATCTGATTTCATCATCATTTAAAAAAAAAATCATCTATTATTTTTCACTTTATGTTTCTGTGTGGGAACAAACTGTTGAAATCCTTACTTAAGGTATACTAAGCTGATCTTCTGTATATTAAGATAATCAAAAATGAATCTTGATGTGAATGGAAGGGGAGAGGGAGTGGGAAAGGGGAGGGTTGTGGGTGGGAGGGACGGTATGGGGGGGAAAGCCATTGTAACCCATGAGTCGTACTTTGGAAATTTATATTCATTAAATAAAAGATAAAAAAAGAAAATAAAAAAAATAAAAAAAATACTTTCCTAATGGGCTTGTTGAATTCTTGACTAGTGCCTATTACCTTTGCCACAACCTTTCCAGTCTCACTACTTTCCTTCTTCTTCCTCTTCTCTATAGCTTGCAAAAACAGTATATCTTCTATATACGGAGGATACTTTTGTTTTGTTTTATTCCTTCTGTCTCATGATGTTCCTCTAAGAAATCACAACCCTCCAAATATTCATTCATTTATGCAGTCTGCAGTTTTCATGGGCTACTACATGGCAAAGTACTAGGTTAAAGGAAAGGTATAGGTCAGGAACTGAGCAAAGTTCACAATGATGTAGTATTATCTGGGGAAATGAACCTGATGGAAGACATATCTCTATCTCTCTCTCTCTCTATCTCTCTCTCTCTCTGTCTCTCCTTCTCTCTCTGTGTAGCTCTGATTTTCAAATAAATAAATAAATCTTTAAAAACTAACTAAATAAATATACTAATAACCTGGTGGCAACACCTTTCTATAAGAACATGTGAAGCACTCAAACACAGTTTGTCCCAGAAAGTCAGCCATAGTTTTCAAGGGCACATCTTCTACTCCATTTGTGGACATCTCTGAGTGGAGTAAGGGGCACTTATTTCTTCCCCTCTTCTTTCTTACCACTCTCACAGTTATAACTTCTATTGATGCTTCCACAGAGCAGTCTTTATGAAATTGTAGAACTAATATCCTCCCATTTTAAAAATGTCATGGGTTTAACCACAGAACCCAAAATAAGACAATTAACTGACCTTCTTAATTACACAGTGTGGAATGTAAGATTCTCAGTGGATCACTGGGTAACTGTAAAGTACTGGGCAGAGAAAAAGATGTTACTTATCTGTATTTATGATGTTGTAATTCTCCACTTTATGCAAACTCAGATTAAAAGGGCTCCAGTTAGTGGGCAACACTGTTGCATAGTGGGTAAAGCTACTGCCTGCAGTGTCAGCATCCTATATGGGTGCCGGTTGGGATCCTGGCTGCTGCACTTCCCATCCAGCTCTCTGCTGTGGCCTGGGAAAACAGTAGAAGATGGCCCAAATCCCTCATCTCCTGCACCCACCTATGAGACCTGGACAAAGCTCCTGGCTTCTGGTTGTGGATCCAAACAGCTCCAACCATTGATTTCTGTTTCTACCACTCTGTAACTCTGCCTTTCAAATAAATAAATAATTATTTTAAAAAACAGCTTCATCCCAGAAGAAGCTCCTGGCTTCAGACTGGCACAGCTCCAGCTGTTGCTGCCAATTGGGGAGTGAACCATCGGACAGAAGACGTCTCTCTCTCTTTCTCTCTCTCTCCTCTCTCTGTGTAACTCTTTCAAATGAATAAATAAATCTTTAAAAAAGTAGCTCCAGTTATTGACAACACAGTAGACTTGCATTAATTTTAGTTCCCTTCTCACTTTGCAAAGGGATCAGCGTCAGGTCAAAACAGTTGACAGCCTTGCTAACAGGAGAAGAAATAGCTGAAGACAGAAAATGAAAAGCAGCCAAATAAATCATCAAAGAAAGAGAAGTGGACCACATCCAACACAAACCTTTAAAAGTGGATGCTCACAATTAACGAGTGAAACAGCTGCCCACTGAAATCTTATCTAGGGAGGGAAGATGTCCTAAGTTCTGCTTCTGTAAACTCCAGTCATAAATCTATCCTAATAAATCTGTCCCCGGCATCTCTTTTACAAACATACTGGACCCACTGACCATTGGAAATGTGGACCTAAGTCATGAAGGCTGCCATTTAAACCCACCAATGCTGTAACAGCTAAGAAACTTGAATTTGATGCACAATTCTCAGGAAATCATTCCAGCTGAGCCTAGGGCCATTAATAGAAACTCCTTGGATCCTCCACTGTCTCTGTGCCTGTTTGAAAGAAGGGAGTTTTCCCACCCCAGGTTTCTGGAACAGCTTCAAATTCCACATTGGAAAAGTCTGATAATTAATACTTGAGAGGGATCAATGCACACTTCACACTGCTCCCCACCAGGAAGATGAGGTGCAGGATGAGAGCAGTGGGGCAGAACCTAGTCAGATCCTCCTGCCCACCCCTCTGCTGCCCCAGGCTCCCTGCTGAAGGCCACCCAGACCCACCCTGCAGGAACCAGTCCAGTAAACATCAAGAGGCCTGGCCAGACTGCATTCTGAGACCACCCACAGTGGGAACCCAGCTTATTTAACTGTGGAGAGCTGGAGTCTTTCTGCCTTCCTTCCCTGCGTGTGCATGTTCCCAGAATGCTGCCCCCTCTCTCCTGTAACCACTAAATAAAGCGCATTAGGGACAGTTTGGGTGAGGTCCTGCAGGAGAGATTCCAGGCACTGGGAGCCTGGGAAGTGGAGGTGGGAGACAGAACAGCCCGGGTCCCAGTCCTGACCTCGGGGGAAGCTGCCATGATCTATGGCTCCCTGGCACCCACCCTTCTCCCACACATGTCCTGCCCCTTCCTGCATGCCAAACCTGCAGCAGAAAGTCCCTGGAGGAGGTACCCTTTCTTCTGGACACACGGGGAGCGATTCGGGGAGTGGCGGGAAGAGACTCCCTGGTAAGTGGGACCCACAGGTGAATGATGAAGAGGGAAGATGCAGCAGGAGGCAGGCTTGGGGTGAGCACTTGGAAACTCCCTGGGATCGCACGTGCAGAGCAGGAGATGCAGTAAATGCCAGAGAAGGAGAAGCACAGCCCCCAGGGCTGACCCTGATCAGGGAATGAACTCCCTCTGTTCCAACTCAGGCCCCAGGGAATGGCAGCAGCATGCACATGTGCACAGGCATTCAGAAGGCATAATACATCTGAGCTCCTGGGAACTCTGGGAAATGGAGTACAGGCCACATCATCCATAGAGACACCAGCTGGCCCTCCCAAAGGCTGTAGTCAGGGGTGGGTGCCCACAACCAGAGGGCCTTTGCTTTTATTCAGTCCCTCCTTCCTTTCCTTCCCCCCACCAAAATCTCAGGGATCAGTTGCTTTCTTCCTTTCCTGAATCAAATCTGAAAGAGTGACACTCACTGCTGCTAACTGACCCCAAATCCTGGCTCCCTCATAACCTCTGTCTCTTCCAGAAAAATCTTATTTACTACTTTGGCCCTAGAAATCATAAATGACTATGATAGAATGTAGCTTTTAACAGAGGTGTAGAAGGCATGGTTTAATATCCAGTTTTGAGAATACAATTTTCATTTGTGTTTTATTGATGTTTATAGTTCTTTTAAGATTTATTGATTTATTTGGAAGTCAGAGTTACAGAGAAGGAGAGGCAGAGACAGAGAGAGAGAGAGAGGTTTACCATCTGCTGGTTCACTCCCCAATTGGCAGCAGCAGCACAGCACCGACCCCTTATAGTTCTTTTCAAATCATTTTACACTGTCGTTTTATTCATCTAGTACAGAGACAGAAGAATGGACACAGAGCTAACATAGCTGCATATTCAAAGAGACAGGTTAAGGGTTTAAATGCCTTATATCATAGCATTTATACCTTAGATTAATTCTGGGGACAGTATTATCTGGAGTTTACAAAATAGAAACTGAATGGAAAGAGCTTAGAAAAGCATGGTGTTTTTTAATATCATAAAAAAGTCTAAGTTAAAGGCCAATCAAGGGGCCAGCACTGTGGCATAGCATGTAAAGCATTGACATTCCATATGGGTGGAGGTTGAACCCGGCTACTCTGCTTTCGATCCAACTCTCTGCTATGGCCAGGGAAAGCGGTGGAAGATGGCCCAAGTCCTTGGGCAGCTGCATCTGTGTGGGAGACCCAGAAGAAGCTCCTGACTGCTGGCATTGGAGCTGTACAGCTCCAGCCATTGTGACCAATTGGTGAGTGAACCAAAAGATGGAAGATGCTTCTCTCTCTCTCTCTCTCTCCCCTTCCTCTCTGTGTAACTGTGACTTTCAAATAAATAAATAACTGTTTTTTAGAATGTCAATCAATATATAATACTAGCTTAAAGATATTTCTTTTGTCTTGTGTCTCAGTTTTTAAAATCTGATTTATCAAATGGAAAAATGTGAGAGAGATGAAGAGTACCTACAAAAATAATTTACTGTAATTATTTACTGTAATAATTTACTGTAATGATGTACTGTAATTTATGGTAATAATGTACTGTAAAGAACCACATAGGATTATAACTTGTCTAGAAAACAAAGGAGATTCAAAGTTGCTATTTTTCATGGTTATTTGTTCTTATTTTTAATATCAAGATAGTATATAAATATTATGCACTCCTAGGTATTTGTGTGTTGTTTGATATGTTTTATTTTTTAATCAGAAATTCAAAGAGATAACTGGGTAACATGGAGTTCTGTGTTTCTGATTACTTCTCTCAATTAGAGATCATGGGATTAGAGTTAGTGCTAGATTAAGAATGCTTCAATCTTTATCCACTGACTTCACCCCAGCATTTACTATGTTAAACAATATTCTTTGGGTAGATGGCTCTTTCTTGCCAGACTGTAAACTTCATGGGGTCTAGAAACATATTTGCTTTGACACTAAAACTCAGCATCTTGACAGTCAGTCTTTTAGTTGAATAAATACATGATATACAAAATAAATATTTCTGCCCCTCAAGAACTGCCTAAGAGAGAAGAAAATAGAAATCAATTTGATGACTCTCAGTATTAGGTGAATATATAATTTGTCGTTCTGACATAAGCCTTGTCATAAAAAGGGCATATGAATAAATCACACAGAGTTGAAGTGTATGAACACCTAGGGCCAAGTGGATTAAAAGTTCAGCCTAGCTATGTAAGGCATTCCATGTCAATAGGAGAGGAAGGAGGAAGAGGGGAGGGAGTGTAGGTGGGAAGGTGGTTACGGTGGGAAGAATCACCATGCTCATTACTTAGCAGCAAAGAGAGAATCTGTGATCATTTGTTGCTTAAGAAAGGGTGATAGGCATTATTTAATTATAATGCAGGCATCAGTGTTCTTCTGTCTCTGAAATAGGAAGTCTATAACTCAGAATTCCTTGCTGTTTCATCAAAAACAATTCAAAACAAAAACCTAATTAAGCATAAGTGGAAGTTACGCATTAGAAGTCTATTCCAATCTCTAGGAGGTTCAGGGGTTGGAAAATTCATCTAAAATCTTGCTGAAAAATGTCCCACACATTTTCCATGAACACTACCCTTAAGCATAAGCTTTTTTTAAAAAAAAAGATTTATTTATTTGAAAGTCAGAATTACAGAGAGAGGAGAGGCAGAGAGAGAGAGAGAGAGAGAGAATCGTCCATCTGCTGGTTTACTCCCCAATTGGATGCAATGGCCAGAGCAGAGCTGATCCAAAGCCAGGAGCTAGGAGCTTCTTCCAGGTCTCCCATGTGGGTTCAGGGGTCCAAGGACATGGGCCATTTTCTACTGCTTTCTCATGCCACAGCACACCTGGATTGGAAGTGGAGCAGGCTGGACTCCAACCGGTGACCATATGGGATGCTGGCACTGCAGGAGGCAGCCTCACCTGCTATACCACAGCACCAGCCCCCATAAGCCCTATCTTCTGCAGAACCAGCACCCCAGACACCAGCCACCACATGGCATCCCATGGCACATTCAACCCTGGCAATGTTCTGCAGCTCTTGCTCCTCTCCACTTTCACTGGAAGAATCTGCAACTCCTTGTTTTCATGCAAGTAATTCTGATTCAGATGATGCCCCTGACACAATTGGCTGGCAAGTGCCATGGCATGTGTCCACGGCCTAGCTAAATGCAAAGCTGGAACATTTCACTGCCATGGTGAGACACGGACTCCATCTAATGAAGTAGGGGATTTTTCAGGGAGTCTAGAGAATCAAATATGACAAAATGACAAATCTTAACCAAAGAGTGCCGTGGTACAGATGAAGAGAACCCAAAACGTATTTTTCTATCTTTTCTTTTCTGAGTTAAGTGCCTAAAAACAAAGCCAATGAGGGTTAAACAGACCCATTCTGAAAATTCCTTAACATCTTCATTTTCATCCAAATTAATATATTACTTGAAGGAAATAAATTTTACATAAATGAAAATGCAGCACCACAGACAATTGTACAGAACATAGCCCTTCAGTTAGCTTCAAACCATCTGGGTGCATTAATGTGTTCTTCCAGAACCCAAGCTGCAGTACAATAGAACCACAGCCTCTGACATTCCTCCTCCACCCTGATGGATCTTGGGTTTTCCTCCCACCTCCCCTCTCCTGTGAATACATCAGTAGCAGGACAAATGGAATCCAAAGATACGATGATGTTATTTAACATGGAATAAACATAGTGTTTTAGTCAGTACAATCCTCAATACTACAATAATAATTCCGAGTTCACTGATTATGAAAGTAAGTATATGAAATCTATTCCTAAGTAATCACACCATCGAGAGCTGAATGTAGACTTTCAGAGGGAAAGAAACAGAGAATTGTGTAGAGATGTGTATCTCTATAATACAGATCTACCGCTGTACTTTATAGACAGTACACCATGTTTGTATTTTCTTGTTTTTTGTGTTTTTTTTTTTTTGCAGTCTGGAATAGTTTATTACATCCAGCTTGTCACTTTGGAAATTTTATGATTAGACACTAATATACAACAAATTTTGAATCCTTACAGACAATATAGAGCACCCTAGGCCCTCCCAAGGGCAGAAAACAGACCAAGAGCTCATAGACTAGCTGCAACTGCAAGAAGCAGATGAAGATATCGTCAGAAAGATACATATTCCTGCAGTGTGGCTGCTGAGCAGTTCTGCCCTTATGGATCTCATCTCTGTTTCAGATCATTAAAGAAAGTTACATGCTTTCTGACATTTCTAAAGATTTCAATAATGAGAATCTAATATATGTTCACTATGCTAAGAGCTTCAGAACAGCCCAAAGATGTGGGCCATCTATTGCTTTCCCAGGCCATAGCAGAGAGCTGGATCAGAAGAGGAGCAGCTGGGACTAGAACCGGAGCCCATATGGGATGCTGGCACTTGAGACCAGTGCTTTAACCTGCTGTGCCACAGCACTGGCCACAACGTAGTATTTCTAATAGAAGAGATGGTTAAGTCATTAACTCCTCTAAAATACAAGTTAAGTATTAGTTTTGAAACTCTGATTCATTCATGAGAAAAACAAAAGGTTAATTTTCACTCTTTGCTTCTGGGTATGTAAATTTTCTTCTAAGAAATTAATCATGACTTTTACATTTCAGACCCTATTATGAGTAAGTAGAGAATATTGTGGGGTCATACGCTCATTCTATCAAAGGAACATTTCTCCAATTAAAGAAAACATTATGGGCATCCCATATGGGCACTGGTTTGAGTCCTTGCTGCTCCACTTCTGATCTAGCTCCTGGCTATGTCCTGAGAAAGCAGTAGAAAATGTCCCAAGTGCTTGGGCCCATGCACATGCATGGGAGAACTTGAAGCTTTTAGCTCCTGGCTTCAGATCAGCGCAGCTCCAGCCATTGCAACCAGCTGGGGAGTAAACCATCAGATGGAAGACCTCTCTCTCTCTCTCTCTCTCTCTCTCTCTGTGTGTGTGTGTGTGGGTGGGTGGGTGTTTGTAACTCTTTCAAATAAATAAACAAATCTTTAAAAAAAAAAGCCAGGGGTCAGGGAAATTTCATCGAGGTCTCTCGCTTGGGTGCAAGACTCAAGGATTTCTACCATATTCTACTGTTTTCCCAGTATGTTTTCAGAGACCTGCATCAGAAGTAGAACATGCAATGGTGCCCATAGAGGATGCTAGTGCTGCAGGTGTTGCTATAACCCATTTTGTCACAGTGCTGGCCCTGTAACAATTTTTAATTCCTAGGAATTAACAGGGAAGAAAGAAGTATGGCAGGATACCTTTTTTAAAAAAAAATATTTTATTCATTTGAAAAAGTTATATGGAGAGGTAGAGAGTGAGCTGATCAGAAGCCAGGAGCCAGGAGCTTTTTCTGGGTCTCCACATGAGCAAAAGGGCCCAAGGACTTGGGCCATCCTATAATGTTTTCCCAGGTGCATTAGCAGGAGGCTGGACTGGAAGTGGAGCAGCTGGGACTCTACCAGCACTCATATGGGATGCCTGTATTTCAGGCCAGGGCTTTAACCTGATGTGCCATAGTGCTAGCTCCAACAGGTGACCTTTTACGCTCAATAATCTCTTCTTGGTATTGGCAGCAGTTTGTAATTTTTTGTTTATTTGCCTTCTTCTTAATCTATATTTTTAAAAAAATTACAAAAAGTTCCAGCACCCTGAGAACCTCCATCACAAGGGCATACCATCAGATGTTTGTCCAGAAAAGGGTGGTGTAGATGCAACGTGGAAAATGCAAGGTGAGTTGATTCATCTTTCTCAGGCTGTGGTTTCCATGGGCAACTTTTACAACCAACTGCCTTATTTGTTCCTCTTCCACAGAGTGGAAAACACGTTAAGTCATCCTATTTAGCCAAAAGCCAGTGGCAGCACTTCAATATGTCATCAATCCAGGGCCAGCGTTGTGGCACAAAGGAGTAAGTTGCCAACTGCAACAGCAGCATTCCTTATGGCACTGCTTTGAGACTCACCTCCTTCACTTCTCGTCCAGCTCTTTGCTTGGGAAAGCAGCAAAGATTGCCCAAGTGTTTGGGTTCCTGCACCCCCATGGGGGACTGGAGCAGACTTCCAGGGTCCTGGCTTCGGCCTGGCTCAGCCCCAGCTTTTGTGGCCATCTGGAAGTGAGCCAGCAGATGAAAGATAGATCTCTCTCTCTCTCTCTCTCTCTCTCTTCCTTTTACCTAAACATACATTATATACATAAATGAAGATGCATCAATGTAGCAACTTTTTGAGGAAAAGTCTTCTGATTATTGCAGGTACTGTCTCAATGCATAAAAATATTCAGACACAAAAATTATAAACTGATTTATATTTATATTTCTCAACCACATACTTTTCAGAAAAAATTGTCTGCCACTCAGCATCAGGTATCAGTCTGAAAACATTCATTAAAAAATCAAGTAATTTAACTAAACACAAAAACCTCTAGTATAGGCTGCATATAAACCAGTGGCTTCCATGGGTATACACAGATTGATTTTTGTTAATTTACAGGGATCACTGCACTTCCCTGGCACGGAGCTGTCTGAAGAGTTTAAACACTGATGGGTGTGGCATTATTTCTGATATTTGCTTATTATCCAGAGTGCATTTATTCAATATCTATCATGAACTCCACACTCTATATATAAATCTATTTCAAATATGTTGATATTTAATGGTACTTACACACTTAAAAACTGAGCTAATCCTCCTAACTTCTCTCTGGAATAGCTATGCCTTTGACATTGCCTTTTTTCACACATATGGAAATGCATATATGCTTCTGTATGGTACTTCAGAATTTATAAAAGGCTTTTCAGGTAAAATTTACATAACATCATGTGAAAGTGGCCAAAGGACACAGTCTTCTCATTACAGAGGGGAGAGGTATGAAGTCACTCTCTGAACAGTTACTCAGATTCTGTCAATCAGGTTCAGAACCTTATTAGGTATCAGATACACATCTAGATTTTTTCCCTACTGTCTCTTTGTCAGAATTCCCAGCTTATGAGTGAACTTCAGTCTGAATGAATGCTAATATTCAAGGTTCTAAGTGAAAAAATTACTGAGGTTTGTATTGGTGAGGAAAGCATGTATCTAAATGTTACTTGTATTTAATAATAAGTATTGAATCATATGAAACTGAATATAAGATTATGCAAATTTTTAAGATAAAGAGCATATATTTAAAACCACATTCTTACATTTTGCAAACGTGTTGAAACAGCTTACTGGAGCATGTGTTTGGCATAGTGGTAAAGCCTTCCACATCCCAGTCAGAATTCTCAGGGCTCAAGCCCTAGCCCTGCTTCTGCTTCTGGCTTCCTGCTAACAGAACCCTGGGAGGCAGCAGCTGATGGCTCAAGTACTTGAGTCCCTGCCACCTGTGTGGGAGACCCACACTGAGTTCCTGGCTTCAGCCTGACCCAGCTCTGGTTGGTGCAGACATTTGAGGAATGAGCAATAAATGGAAGGGCTCTCTCTGCCTTGCAAAGAAACAAAAATAACTATACAGACATTTCCTTAAGGTGTCTTGCTCACTTTTAAATGATTTCCCTTTTCACAGTAAAATGCCTTACTGTCCTCTTTAGTTACAATGCATGTTTTGCTCTCCATGTCCACTCCTGAGCTCCAAGTACTGGCAGCTCACCCTAGCATGCTGACTGGTTCCAATGTTCAAGTACTCATCTCCCATTCTCTTTTGGTGGGTCTACCAGAAAGAAAGGAGAGTATCTACAGTAGTTAATATCTTACTGTGGCTCTTGCTGTCCACCTGCAGGCCTGAAGGATGATCAGCTGAATACACACTGTGATGTTCTGGACGTAGTTTCCAAACTTCAGTCACTTTGCAGTGGAGGGACTCTGTCCTCGTCAATCACCTGAAAGCCTGCAGGAGTAGGGAGAAGCTGTGTTTGAAGAATTCACAAATACAGTGCATTGAAGCCAACCACTACCACCCCCACCACACCCCTACTTCAGGTTCTGGAAAATCCCAAACCAGGAGTTTGGGACCAGCAGTGGTTCAGGAGGTGACCTCAACTCCTTACTCTGAACAGCTCCAAAGTGCCTGGTGCACCCAGCGGGAGCTCAGCGCCTCGACCTCCCACCCTCCTGCCCTTGCCACCAGGACGCCCAGCTCCCAGAGCCTCCAGGAGGCCTGCAGCAGACCAGCAGGTCCAGGCGCGCTGGGTTGTGCATCCAGAGCAAACCCAAAATACAGGCCCAGCTCAAGTGTCACCTCCCCACAAAGTCTCTGTATCCTACTCCCTCCCGGAAGGCTGCGGGCCAGCACTCAGAACTGGGAGTCGCGGCATTTGGGGTTCACCCATGCTCCCATGAAGGAAGATGCCCCCATGGGAACCCCACTCCACCTGTGGGCAGGGCTGGGGAAGGAGGGCTGAGTAAGCCTCCACCCTAGGACTGCAGCCTGGGAAAGTCCAGGGCCCCAGCGCCCTTGCCGGGCATGGGGTCTCACTAAGTGTGCTCTGAGCCAGGGCCTCAGCCATCAGCAGCTCTCTTGCTTCCAGAATCTGCTGCAGGACAGCTCAGGCTCCACCCAGCGGGGAACCTGGGGCCAATCCTTCCTGCCCTGGGGCAGGACCAGTGCTGCCAGACCCGCCCCATGTAGGCTGGCTATAAAGGCGGTGGTCATTGTTGGGCAGCTGGTAGTTGCCACCTCTCCCGCTGGCCCTGCTGGCTGAGGCTTGCAGCACGTGCTGCGCTTGGGGAAGTAATGAAGGCCAAGTCTCATCAGGAAAACCAAGTGCGCGGTGCTGATTTACTCACTGACACAGCATCTGTGTGGTCTGTATGGGCAGACAGGGGGAAGGGTTTCGTAGGAGGGCGCTGTTGGCACACTGGGCCTCATGCAGCTGCCTGCTATAGGCATCCAGGGCAGCAGAGTCCTGCAGGGTCCCTAGAGTCCTGGCCATGCTGTGCCTTCCATCATCCACCCTCCTGCACTGATGCTGGGGGAAGTGCTTCTGCGGTTGATATCTCATTTGAATCCATGGTCATTTTCTCATGATGGGCTGATCTCACACAGTGACAATCATGGGACAAATCACTGTTCTGCAGCATCTTCCTACCAGGAGCATTGCAGGTAGACAGGGGGCCACGGGTGACCAATGGAACCTCCTGTGCATGGTCTCTGGCCCATCCAGGACTAAAGGTGGAAAGGGAAGGAGAGGAGTAGGCTCAAGGCAGTACTGCTGCAGGTTCCATCAGGTGCAAAATGTCTCCCAATTGTGATTAACCTTGCAGGGAAACTGTCTCCATTTGTGGGCCAGAGACAGCATCTGCCTTATTAGCTGTGCAGTGTATTGATAATTAAAATTTGGGCAGTCCTATCTTTAGTGCTCACAGCATAGTTACATTCTGAGGAACTGATGAAACTGCTTAGTACTTCGGGGCTGAGTGTAATATTAGGTGGGTAAGCCTGTTGTTGGCTTTTGGTTTATAGCTATTGGGCGACTTTATTTGGTAAAAATGCTTTCAGGCTCAGTAGTGTATTCAAGGATGACCACTTACTGAATTGTCTTTTTTTTTTTTTTTTTTTTGTAAGAAGAAGAGTACTGAAGACCGGGTTGAGCTACCTATGGCAAAACTCCACCATTCCTGGGAAGGCCACAATTGGCAAGAAAAGCAGGTAGCAAGCTTTCATCAAGTAAGTTGAGATTCCTGTGTTTGCAATCTGAAGAGCTCACTGCTGAGCTGGGAGGGGAACTGCTCTGAGTACAACTCATTAGAGAACTGCTCTTGCAGACCTTCCCCGAAGGAAGCACTGTTGTGGTCAGAAGCATTCCAGGAGCTGCTGGCCAGCAATTGTGAATTAGGCTTGAATTGAATCCATTGCAAGTATCACAAGAGTGCAGAAAGGCTGTGTCCTCAAATCAGCAGCTCAACAGGGAGAATTTGACTTAACCTAGAAGGTCTGTTTATCTCCGCTTATTTTGCAGCATATTCACACCAGGTGGGGAAGATAAATCACCCTTCAGCTCTGCAATGGCAGTGCTCTTGGTTGAGGCTGAGGATGCTTTTCATTGCATGCAGTATTTGCAAGAGACTTAGTTCCCTGAGGATTTATGCCTCTCCTGTAAATACATTTTTGGCACTAAAACAAACTGAAGTATTTCTGTTTTAGTAGTATGGAACCAATGAAGTATTTTGCCTACAGGCATCTTTGTCTTTAAAGAGCTAAATCCGCAGGATTACAGGATTGAGTAAAAACGAGAATAGCTAATCCTAGTACTAGAAAAGTACAAGGGATTATTTCATCATTAGCTTCCTCATATTCCTCATGTTTCTTTTTATTTTTCTGCCTGCTCTTCCCTACATACAGATGGTCTGGCTGTATTGGAGGCTTTTCTAAAAACTGAATTCTGTGAAGAAAATATAGGCTACTGGCTGGCTTGTGAAAACTTCCAAGAAAGATCCACCCACCCCAGAAGCCATCCTTATATGCAAGAAAAATATATACACTCTTCTTAGAAAAAGGCCCAAAAGAGGTAAGACACAATTCCTCATTTCAGCATAAAGAGTACACTCTTGACATCAAGATGCAACAAAAGAAGTAAAGACATAAGACTAAAGCAAGGGCCAGGGAATCTGAAAAGCTTCCTCTCCTGGTATCCTGTCTTTCAAATAAGTCTCCCCAGACCTGGCAGGTGGAGCTCATCACACATTACCGCTTCTAATTTTCACTTTCAAAGAGCAGAGCCCCCTTCTCTAACAAAGGATAATGAGTGATCTTTGTTTCAGATGAACATGCTTTCAAACCAGAACTCTTATTATCCAAAATATAAAAGAAGCTATGACTCCCAGCTTTACAACTGCCTGGAAAAGGGTGTATTACTTGATGGAGAATAACTTTTTGAAGTTGTATTTATTTGCAAGGCATAGTTACAGAGAGAAAAAGAGAGGAAACACAGAGGTCCATCTGCTGACTCACTCCCTAAATGGCCACAATGGCCAGGGCTGGGCCAGGCTGAAGCCAGCAGCTTCCTCCAGGTCTCCCATGTGGGGGCAGAGGACCAAGTGCTTGGGACATTCTCTGCTGCTTTACCCAGCAAGGAGCTAGGGAAGAAGTAGAGCAGCTGGGAGTCAAACTGGCATCCATGTGGGATGTTAGTGCTGCATGCAGCAGTGTAACTTGCTATGCCACAACACCAGCCCCCAGAAAGAACTCTTATCCCTGGTCTTTCTTTTGAGTCAGAATGCTACCAGGATTTGTGTTGAAAACCACAGATCACCACAGAACCCCATGAGAAGAAAAAGGAGTCCCAGAGTAGAGGACATGTTCTGTTTCCTACGGCAGAAGTTTTTGACTGCCAGAGACGAACATTCAGTTCAGCCTGGGTGTTTGGGAAACATCCCTCACAACTGTTGATTCCAGTTCAGGTAGTAAATCAGGAAGCTGGTGACTATCCAGGAGATGCCTGTATCAGAACAGCTTCCACCACCATGAAGACACAGGCAGGAAATACGTGGTCTGAGTGGGGTGGGTCTCACTGGAAAAGCAGGACTCTGAGATGGAAGATAATGCAATGGAATGCTGTTGTTCCAGACTCACTTAAAATCAATAGGTCTGGGATTCTGTGGCCTTAGCTACCTAGCTCTACATCTTTCCTTAAATCCATCCATATTACCACATGGTTTTAGTTCTAGGTTTTAAGTCCAAACTAATGTAACATGTTTATTATGTAGAATCATCCATTCTATTGTTGTGTATTGCTGAAGCTGAAGTGATGTTTGAATTGTTAAATGGTATATAAAATAGTGAGTGCTCATGTGTAGAAAACCACAGTGGCTGTTCCAGTGCCAAAAACTCTTGAAGGCAGTTAAGCTTTGAAGTGGTCTTTGAATATTTGAATACATTTATTTTGATAACTAATGTCATTGAATACTCAGAGTCCAGGTGTGAGTTGATTTGATTTTGGTAACTGGAAATATGACCAACATAAGATCTTTGTAGTAGAGAAGAAGCATGCATTACTGAATCTGTTCAGGGATCACAAAGTGACCTGAATTGACCAGTTTGGGGTGGAAATACCTGAGGCACCACTGGAGCCTGGGCCGGGCTGCTGTGGGTGGGGCAGAAGGAGAGGGGAGATGCCTGGGACCTGCGGGCCAAGGCTGCAGGTGTTCCTATTGGCCCCTGGTCACCCGTGGGGCCTCAGACCCTCTCACAATGGAACCGCACATGCACCTCAGATCGTTTTTACCCCTAATTCCACTTTAAAGAAAAGTTTATCAAGGCTGGCACCATGGTTTGGGGGTGCAACCAGAACTGCAAGGCCTGCATCACAGTTGCTGATTCAAATCCCTGCCGCCCAAATTCCTGTCCCACTCCAGCCAACAGGTGCAGTGGTGATGGACAGGTGCTTGGACCCCACACCACATGGGAGAACTGGAAGGGGGCTCATCGGCCTTCAGCCTCACCCAAACATTGGGGGATCAAACCAGCAGATGGAAGACCCCTGTCTCTATGCCTTTCAAATAAATCTCTTAAAATAAATAAAAAAGAAATGCAAAAATAAAAAAAGAACCAGCTAAATAGAAGTGAACTGTATGGAGACAAACACCAATATTACATTACTCAACTCTCCACTGCTCCAATGAACAAAGAAGACAAATAAGAGGGATATAGGCCTCCCCTTTTTTGTTATGCTTCCCTTGGTTCTAACTAGCATGGGCTTCCAGAAAATGCACAAGGAATCCATTCTCTTCTGTGGTCAATACATGATCTCAGAATTTCCCTTATTCATTTGCCTAACAGATTTTGATTATGTTACTCTAAGGAAAGGGAAGGCAACAAAACTGCCCTTTTCCCCCATTTTAAAAATCTATTATTTATTTGAAAGGCAGAGTTACAAAGAAGTGGTAGAGACAGATCTTCCATCTGCTGGTTCACTTCCCAAATTGACCTCAGCTGAGCCAATCTAAAGCCAGGTGCTTCTTGCAGGCCTCCCACATGAATGCAGTGGTTCAAGCACTTGGGCCACCTTCTGATGCTTTCCCAGGCACATTAGCAGGGAGCTAGATTGTAGGTGGAGCAGCTGGGACTTGAATCAGCACCCATATGGGATGCTGGCACAGCAGGCCATGGCTTTACCCACTGTGTTGGTACTGTGTGTGTTTGTGTGTGTGTATGTATTTTTATTTCAAAGACTCATTTATTTATTTGAAAGGCAAGGTTAGAGAGGGAGAGACATAAGAAAAGAGATCTTTCAACCTCTGGTTCACTCCCCAAATGTCCACAACAGCAGAGGCTGGGCCAAGCCAAAGCCTGGAGGCTGAACAGCAGATAATCTTTAGTTATTAATTTAAAATGAATAGGCTGTAGCTGGTGCTGTGGCATATAAGGTGAAGCCACCACCTGCAGTGCTGGCATCCCCTATGGGCACTGGTTCATATCCCAGCTGCTCTGCTTCTAATCTAGCTCCCTGCTAATGTGCCTGGGAAAGCAGCAGGAGATGGCCCAAATACTTGGGCCCCTGAATCCATGTGGGAGAACTGGAAGAAGCACCTGGCTTTGGATTAGCCCAGCTCCAGCTGCTTGCAGCCACGTGGGGAGTAAAACAGCAGACAGAACATCTCTGTCTATTTCTGTGTCTCTCTCTATAATTCTGTCTTTCAAATTAATAAATAAATCTTTAAAAAGGGTTTATTAACATATACTATAATCCAATCCAGGAACAGTAAGAGAAGCATTAAATATTGCTACCTATATTTTTATTTATTTTTTTATTTTTAAATTTTTTAAACTTTTATTTAGTAAATATAATTTTCCAAAGTACAGTTTATGGATTACAAAGGCTTCCCCCCCATAACTTCCCTCCCAACAGCACCCCTCCCATCTCCCACTCCCTCTCCCATTCCATTCATATCAAGATTAATTTTCAATTATCTTTATACACAGAAGATCGATTTAGTTTATATTCAGTTAAGATTTCATCAGTTTGCAGAACACAGAACATAAAGTGTAAAATACTGTTTGAGTACTAGTTATAGCATTACTTCACATTGGACAACACATTAAGGACAGAGATCCCACATAAGGAGTAAGCACACAGTTATTCCTGTTGTTGACTTAACAATCTGACACTCTTGTTTATGGCATCCGAAATCTCCCTGGGCTCTAGTCATGAGTTGCCAAGGCTATGGAAGCCTCTTGAGTTCACTGAGTTCAATCTTACTTAGACAAGGTCATAGTCAAAGTGGAAGTTCTCTCCTCCCTTCAGAGAAAGGTACCTCCTTCTTTGATGGCCTGTTCTTTCTACTGGGATCTCACTCACAGAGATCTTTTATTTAGGTCCTTTTTTTTTTCTTTTTTGCCAGAGTGGCTTTCTGCTGCTCCTCCGCACGCGGAGGAGCCACACCGGACCGGACGCTTGTTGTTCCCTTTTTTTACAAGTCCTTTCTATAGTAAAGTAAGAATAAGTAAACAGCAAACTCCCAAAGCAAGAATGAGTAGAGAGAAGTGAGAAAGAATGAAGTAACGAACTTCCCCGCGAACTCTCCAATGCACTCTCCAACCAACCCACACCACCATGCCATCTCTCTCCTCCTATATAGTCCTCTCCACCAATCCGTGCTCTGCTACCCACACGCCGAGCGCGCCACTCTCCTCCAATCAGGAGCGGCTCTTGCAGCTTATCAAGTTGGTAAGGGGCAGCTGGGTAGAATCTGTACGCTCCTCTCCCAGCACCACATTGTGGGAGAGCAGATGCATAGAATAAGTCTTAATTCCAGTAACAGTATAGTCCGAGTTGCTCCCCACAGATCCCCCTTTCTTTTTAATTTTTTGGCGTTGATACGCGCCTGTGTAAAGTTCAGCGTGATCTTCATGCTATTGACTGTCTTGTTTGTCATGCTACTTCAGAGTTCCTTGAAAAATGTCCCATATTCAAGATCCCAGGGATTGGTTATTCATTGTTTTTCTTCCTCAAATAGAGTTTTTTTCTTCTAGCTCTTCTGCTGGTAGGTTTACCAACCGAATTCTTCTCTCAGGGGTCCATATTGGTTGTGCCGCACCCTGTGGAAAAAAACAAACGGCGCCTTTCCATTGGTTGTCCTGTAAATCCTTCCACATTATCCACTGTATTGATTCCTTATCAGCTGATTGAGCATGCATTTCTGCAGGTGTTTTACCGTTCTTTTTCTTGTTCAAAAAATTAATTGTATAAAGAGCTAGGGCCAAGGCATCCTTGTTGGATGTGGCCATTTCCCCTATTCCCCCTTTTTGTTTAATTATTAAATTTTTTAAATATAAGTGAGTGCGTTCTACCACAGCTTGCCCTTGTGGATTGTATGGAATACTGGTAATATGGGAGATTCCGAATTCTTTCAAAAATGCAGCAAAACGAGTTGATGTATACGCTGGGCCGTTATCCATTTTGATCACATGAGGAACTCCCCAGGCTGCAAAAGCCTGCAAGCAGTGTTGGATTACTTGTTGTACTCCTTCTTTATTCATGGCTGTGGCCATAACTACACCTGAATATGTATCTACAGTGACGTGAACACAGCTTTGTCGCCCAAAAGAGGGGATATGTGTAACGTCCATCTGCCAGATATGTCCTGGTTTAAGGCCACGGGGATTGGCTCCCGCAGGAATCTTTGGAACTATGGTAACAACGCACTTTTCACAGGATCTAATAATATCTTCTGCTTGCTTGCAGGGAATATTAAATTTAAAACTTAAAGTGTGGGTGTTAACATGCCATTTAGAGTGATATTCTTTAGCTTGTTCCAAAGCGGTGCATGCAAGCAAGAATCTTGAATAATGATCTGCCATCATGTTTCCTCGAGTAAGTGGGCCAGGTAAATTAGAATGAGCTCTTATGTGGCCTATGTAAATAGCATGCTCTCTTTGATTTAATAACCCCTGAATTTCACTTAAATAAGAATAGACTGAGGAGGATTTAAGAATAAGGCACTGTGTAGCAAGCATCTGAACTGCATTCACCACATATGCACTATCAGACAAAATATTCATGGGTGCGCTCTCTCTGCGTAATACTGTTGCGATAATAGCTAATTCTGCATGTTGTGGAGAAGGGGATGCTGTTAAGACAAAATATCGTTGATTGTTAAATATAGCTGTTCCTGTTCCGCCTTTAGCTCCATCCGTAAATATGGTAACTGCCCCTTGAATTGGATCCCTTCGCACCTTCTGCACCCGTTTTATTGAAACCTGTGTGCAGAAGTTAACAAATGGATGGCGAGGGTAGTGATTGTCAATCTCTATTTGTAGAATGAGAACTATGTATGCCCATTGCCAGCATTCCCTTGTAAAGGCTTCTACTGCCTCTTGAGCAAAGGGAACTACACATCGCTTTGGAGTCTTCCCCGCCATTTCTGTCACCTTTTTTATTGCTGTTAATATCAAATCAGCCACTGCTATGCCTTGGGTGTATAGTACACGCGGTGCATGTGAATGTGGGTATACAAACAACAAGGGTTCTCCTTGCCAAATGACTGCGAAGGGATACAGCTGTTCCATAAAAATTAATATTTCTAGGGCTTGTTGTGGATCACATCTTTCCATCTGCATTGCTTTAATTTGTTTTTCGATTTTCTGTAACGCCAAGCGGGCTTCTTTTGTCAATCTACGAGGGGAATCAAGCTGGGCATCTCCTTCTAAAATATTGAATAATGGCATCATATCTTCGGTGGTTAATTTACAATAGGGCCTCAACCAATTTAAATTGCCACATAATTTTTGGAAGTCATTAAGGGTCTGCAACCCATCTATTGCAATTTCAAATTCTAATGGGGTCACCTTTTCAGAAGTTACTTTAAGCCCTAAGTACTGTACTACTTCCCCTTTTTGTATCTTCTCTGGCGCTACTTGTAACCCAACTTTTTCCAAATATAATAGCAGCAGCTTATATGCTTCCATAAGGTGACTTTCACTTTCAGCCGTTATTAACAAGTCATCCATGTAGTGTAAAATTTGTACTTTTGGGCACTGTTGTCGAACCGGCTCTACTGCCTGGTCAACATATAGCTGGCATATGGCAGGACTGTTAGTCATTCCTTGGGGAAGCACCTTCCATTCATATCTTTTGTCGGGACCTTGATGATTAATGGAAGGTACGGTGAAAGCAAACCTCTGAATGTCTTGTTCATGTAGAGGTATGCTAAAAAAGCAGTCCTTCAGATCGAGTACTATTAATGGCCAATGCTTTGGGATCATAGTAGGAACCGGGAGTCCAGGTTGTAATGCCCCCATGGGTTGCATCTGCTGATTAACAGCCCGTAAATCATGCAACAACTGGTATTTCCCCGATTTTTTCTTTATCACGAATACTGGCGTATTCCATGGGGAGGTTGATGGTTGCAAATGGCCTGCCTCTAATTGTTGTAACACTATATCATTTACCGCAGCCAACTTTTCCTGGGTAAGGGGCCACTGTGGTATCCACTTTGGCTTGTTGTCCAGCCATGACAATGGTAGCGGCTGCATCTCAGTGGCCCCCACGAAAAACCCGTGTCCTGTCTTTTAAAATCGCCTTTGGGCTGGGCTAGGTCCCTTCTGCCTTCTCTGGAGCCTAATCCTCTCTCCTGATATCCCTTTTTATACATAATACGCCGTCCTGTAGAACTCTCCAATTGGTCCTCATTTGTTAATGTCAGTCCCAATTGTTCTAAAATGTCTCTTCCCCATAATGTGATGGGGAGTGCACTAACATAAGGTTGCACATTTCCCTTGTTCCCTTCTTGATCCTGCCAATGAAGCACCTGAGCACTTCTTGATGGTGTCATGGCCGCACCTAGGCCTACTAAAGTATTATCTCCTGGCTGAAGGGGCCATGACTTCGGCCAATCATTTTCTGAAATTATACTTACATCTGCACCTGTATCTAGCAGGCCCTGAATCGACTTTCCTCTAATGGTTAAGGTCCACAGAGGTCGATCTGCTAAAGATAGGGACAAGGCTGTAAATTTCTCCCCTTGGGGTCCATGAACATCCTGCGCTCCAATCATGATCAGCATTTGAGCCACAGGTTCTTCTGGCTTGATTTGAATAATACCCTTTGTAGATTGTATTAGCACTTTTAACTTATCAAAAGGTAATTGAATGACTCCGGTAATGACCATTAGGCCTCTTAAAGCATTTGTTTCTTTTCCTATGATTATTCCAAGTCCCTTATGCTCCGCTGAAATTGTTTCTGCCCTCACCTCTATGGCTTGTGGCCCCATTTGAGGTGTTAGTACCGAATATTCGGTGGCTCGTAACTCTGCGCAGTAAATATTTGGTTTTTGTATTGTTGGGACCGTGGCACCCACCAATTGTTTTGGCCCCAGGGTGCAGGGGCCCACATTCCGTTTTTTTGCTGTTGTCCATATACACCTGATCTTCTTATGGGGCCCGGCTCATTTGGCATCCTCAGGGGATTGCCTGCGCTATTCATTTTAAAGTAACATTCACTGACCCAATGATTCCCTCTTCTACAGCGTGGGCAAAGGCCTGGTCTTCTCGAGTTCTCTATGCCCTGCCGATCTCGGGCTGGAAATTTCACCCTACATTCCCTCATTAGATGCCCTTCTCAACCACATCTAAAGCATATTCGTCCCCTCATGTTCTGTCTAAATTGTCGGGTTACAGCTACTGCAGCATGTGATCCAGAAGCTACATCATCCATGACATCCCTACAGATTTTCAAAAAGGTAGGGATGTCTTTATGCTGCCATGGTCTAAGAGCTTCACGACATGTTTTATTGGCCTGTTCATACGCCAATCTTCTGACTAAGGGCATTGCTTCTTCCACAGTTTCAAAAATGTTTCCTGCTGCTTCCATTAATCTGTTCACGAAGTCAGCATAAGGTTCAGTAGGGCCCTGTACTATCTTAGTTAGGCTGTGTCTTATTTCTCCTTTTCTGGGTATCACCTTCCAGGCTCTTCTTGCTATCTCTCTCACTTGTAAGAGGACAGCTGTTGGTAATCGGGCCTGCTCATCAGGATTGGCAAATCGCCCTTCTCCATTTAACATTTCCTCATCCCATGCTTGATTCCCTGCTTGATAGTTCTGCTTTGAATATTCTCGCGCGAATTCTTTATAAGCAGCTAACCATAAGAGGAAGTCACCCCCACCCAACACCGCCTTTACTAAGTTTCTCCAATCCTCGGGTATTAGGCCTTGCTGCCCAATGTTATCAAGGATTGCCTGAGTGTAACTTGCATGGGGCCCATACAATTGTACTGATTGTTGCAACTCTTTAAGTAATTTATGGTCAAGAGGTGTCCAACCCCTGTTTTCCTGTTGATCCTGAATTACAGGAAACACCTGGCCTGGTTCCTGGTACTGCTCCCAAGCAGGTTTTCTATAAACAGCTCCCCTTTGCTTGCTTTCGGTTCTCGGCCTTTCTATCTCCTCCTGCATACCTACTCCCTCCATCACTCCTTTTTCCTCCTCCCACTCTTCTTCAATCTCATGTGGAAAAAAGGGGCTTTTCTTTACAGGAGGAAACTTTGGTAGTACTAATGGGCGATACCGGGGTGGTGATTCATCCTTTATGGTTGAATTTGCCAGCCTTGTAGGGCCAGGATATATTCTTGGCATCTCTCTCGGGGGCGAGGTTCCCTCTTCAGCTTCCTTCTCCCCCACGTAAGCTTCCTGGCTCTCTAAATCCTTCTTTGATTTTCTTCTCACCTGTTCATTACAATAGCTGCTCTCCTGGCTGCCCTGCCATAATTCTTCCTGCAATTCACTCCCCTCATTAAGCAACAACTCGATCCCTTCCGTGGGGTCCTGAAGCACCTGATCAACGAGTTGCCACAGCTTCAGCACTTCTATCGATTCCCCAGCCTCGCGTAATTTCCATCCCACCTGCCTCCACTGCTGTAGAAACCAGGGGGACATCTCCACAACTGCTCTTACGAATGCATGAATTTTCCTCCCCCCTCGTTTCCCTCGCTTAGAAGAAAAGCTGCGAGGAGGTGGGGAGTAGGAAGAGAGAGAAACCACATTCAGCCCACAATGGATGATCTTTAGGGAGAAATAGAGAATGGTGCCTAGCAGGAGGAAGAGGTAGCCAGTGGGCAAAGAGTAGCCAAAGAACTCCATTGTCTGTACCGTCTGTGACATGTTGGAGCGGTGGGCGTAATGGAAGACTGAGTCTCCCAGACGTTCCCAGTTAATACCTCTTTCCTAGCTTCTAATTTTCTTCCCCCACGGCTTTTTTCCTGGGTTCTAACTAGCTTTTCACCGGCACTCTTTCCATCTGGCCTTCCCCTAGGCTCTTTGCTAGTCTCTCTCTCCGGTAATTTCCCACTTCTTCCCGTTTTTTCCCTCCTAGGTTTCCTATCTGAGTCACGGCACCATTTGCTGCTCCTCCGCACGCGGAGGAGCCACACCAGACCGGACGCTTGTTGTTCCCTTTTTTAACAAGTCCTTTCTATAGTAAAGTAAGAATAAGTAAACAGCGAACTCCCAAAGCAAGAATGAGTAGAGAGAAGTGAGAAAGAATGAAGTAACGAACTTCCCCGCGAACTCTCCAACGCACTCTCCAACCAACCCACACCACCATGCCATCTCTCTCCTCCTATATAGTCCTCTCCACCAATCCGTGCTCTGCTACTCACATGCTGAGCCCGCCGCTCTCCTCCAATCAGGAGCGGCTCTTGCAGCTTATCAAGTTGGTAAGGGGCAGCTGGGTAGAAGCTGTACGCTCCTCTCCCAGCGCCACATTGTGGGAGAGCAGATGCATAGAATAAGTCTTAATTCCAGTAACAGTATAGTCCGAGTTGCTCCCCACAGCTTTCCATACCTAAAATACTCTCATGGGCTCTTCAGCCAGATCTGAGTGCCTTAAGGGCTGATTCTGAGGCCAGAGTGCTGTTTAGGACATCTACTATTCTACGAGACTGCTGTGTATCGCACTTCCCATGCTACCTATATTTTATATAGTCTAAGTATTGTATAAACTAAAATATACAACACTAGGAGTATGCTATCAGTAATTACACTACCAATCTCAGTGATTATAAATAAGAATTTTAGCAACTATACTGATTCTGAACAGTGATTCAATGTTTCTGTTTTTAAATTTAAAAATGCCCATGAACTTGAATGTTTCTGTGTAGCTCCTAATAGAACTACAAGCCTTAGAAGTTCTATGCTGTTTAGCATTTCATCTTCAGTGCCAACTTGATTATTACACTGCCAGTTTATAAAACACTTCACAGTCATGTGAACCTTACCATAAGATAGGACTGTGTAGAATAAATCCTTTAACTACAAAGACAATCTTATCTCACAAGGGAGGAAGATCCAGAGGGGTCAAATGACTTGCTAATGTCACTTAGCTCTGTTGGCACAGAAACAAGGAAAGCTCTCAGCTTCCTGCCACCTCCCCTTACACCACCTGCCTCAACTAGACGAGCCTGTAATTTTAAGGATGCTCAGGTCCCATGAGTTTAAATGAATTTTTCAAGGTTACATGACAAGTACCAAAGCCAGAAGCAAAAATTATTGCTTCCATCTTTCTCTTCCTTGTCCACAATGGAAGTTTGATGTACACTTATGCATTATTCAAATATCATTTACAACCAAGAAGCATTATTTTTCCCCAAAAATAACAATGACACTACTTTTTCCATTGAGGAAGTTATTTTAATGGATGATGCAAACATACTTGTTTTGTTTTTTACTTTGAGATGCAAAGAAATGAACAAGTAGACAGAGAAGTGGTATTCACCCTGTAGTTAACTGCTGAAATGTCCACAGCGGTCAGGGCTGGCCCAGGAGCAGGGAACCTAATCATCTGAACCATCACTTGCTAGCTACCAGGGTCTACATTATCTGAAAGTTGGAGTCAGGGGCTGGAACCGGGAATCAAACCCAAAAACTCCAATGTGGGACACAGACATCTGAACCATAAGGCTGCACCCTGGCTTCCAGACTTGTTTTTTCACCAGTCCTCTGAAAAGGAAAGTTAATTACAACTTGAAATCCAAGACTCTGGAGTCCTCAGGTGTGTGTGTCTATGCATGAGAGTTAGTTGGGTAGATCAAGAGTCTGCAGTTTAGAGAGAACAGAAGAGTGAAACATGTGTCAGAGGATGTCAGCATTGGAGAGGTGGCTGTGCTCTAGTCAGAGGCTGAGGAGGACAAGTCCACAGAGAGCAGCAGCACCAAGGGAGAATGCTATACTAGCAAGTAAGGAGAAAAAATGTTGAAAAATAAATATGTGAAAAGGATTTATTTATCTGGAAGATGGAGTTATAAAGAAGGAGAGACAGGGAGGGGGAGAGAGAGATCTTCCATCTGCAGGTCAACCCACCAAATGGACACAATGTCTGGGACTGGGTCAGATCAAAGCCAGGATCTGGAACTCCACCCAAGTCTCCCTCATGGGTGGCAGGGACTCAAGAACTTGGGTTGTCTGCTGCTTTCTCAGATGCATTGCCAGAGAGCTGGATGGGAAGTACAGCAGCTGAGACACAAACAGTGGCCATATGGGATGCCAGCATCAGTGGCAACAGATTATCCTAATGCATCACAACACTGGCTCCAACAAATGAACTTAGGTAAACAAGTCCAAATGCCAGGGAAACATCAGATAAAATGCCAAGGATGAGCATTGTGGTGCAGCAGGGTAAACCACTACTTAGGAGGCATACCTCATTCTTAAGTATGAGGATGTCTTTTAACCACTTTTGTACAAGAGAGTACAAGCCAGAACACCATAGCATCTTCCAGATTCGGCACTGCCTGTTCTCAGGGGGCCCCCCACAAACTCCTGTGCTTCCCCTGGGCAGTTTGTTTTGGCTGAAGCCAGCCAGAACCCTGGGGTCATTGGAGTAGGAAATGGGATTAAAGGATTTCATGCTGCAAAACTGCTCCAAGCCAGTTTTTTCACTGAGAGACAGAGACCCAGAATGACCTCCCCGGAGCTCACAAGACCATGCCTGGACACCTGCCAGGGAAAAAGTTGGAAAAAAAAATCCAGATTCTGGAATCTTCTGGAACATTCTAGAATATTCTAGAATTTTCCCAGAATGTCCTAGAGATTTTGTAGGATGTTCCAGAATGTTCCAAAATGCCACCTAGTTATCCTAGGGGGATTCTGGGATGCAGGTCTGAGTGGAAATTCCCCAGCCAGGTGCAGCGGGTGTCCTGGTGCTGTGCCCAGCCCGGCTGACATTTACACAGCGCACATAGCCTAAGCACCTGCACACATGGGAGGGGAGTCAAGGGGGTGTGGCCACTCCAGGACATCCTGTGCTGATCTCTGGGGGCCGTAGTAATTTCCAGCCCATCAGAAGAGGTTCTCGGCCCCCCAAGATGGTCACTGGGCAATCTGGAATGTTCTAGGACATTCTACAAAAATCTAGAAATACTGAGAACATTCTAAAAAATTCCAGGACCCCCAAAGACTTTCACTGCATGTTCTGGGAACATTCTAGAAAATTCTGAGAATATTCACCATTGTTTCTAGAACATTTCTAAAACCCCAATGATGCCTACCTGGTGTTCAGGAAAAATTCCAAGAACATTCTGGAAACATTCTGGAAAAATTTCTGAGAGCATTCTTGAAAATTCTGAGTGTATTCTAGAACGTTTTAGTAAATTCTATGACCCCCGAAGACACTCAGCAGGTATTCTAGAAAAAGTTCTAAGAACATTCTAGAAAGTTCTAAAAAAAAACTCCATAAAATTCTAGAATATTCTAAGACCTGAGAAACACTCGCCTAGTGTCCTTGAAACATTCTAGAAAATTCTGGAAAATCCCTAGCCCCAGAGAATCCATAATGGAAGCTCATGGAAGCTCCTGGGACATTCTGGAATGCCCCGGGACCTCATCCCATCCCAGTGCCACCTGGATGTTTGCACAACCTCAGCCCTGCCCACTTCTCCCAAGCCCTGGCTATAAAGAGATGCCTGGTAGCAGCCGGTTCCAGACGACGAAAAGACGATGATGATGAAGGCTCTCATTCTTGCCCTTGTGGTGGGCGTGGCCTGTGCCCAGGTATCAATTACTCGCATCATTTGTGCAATGTTCCATAATGTCCTAGAATGTTCCAGAATGTTCCAGATGATTGCAATAGACTCTCTAGCAGGCCCTACGGGAGCAACTGGAATGTTCCAGAATATTCCAGGATGTTCTAGAACACATCCAGACAATTCTACAATGTTCTAGAATGTTCCAGAATCTTTCCAATTTTGTTTCTAACAATTCTAGGATGTTCTGGAATGTTCTAGAATCTCTCCCCCAGAATATTACAGAACATTCTGGAATGTTACAGACAGTCCCAGTAGACTCTAGCAGGACCTAGGGAAGCATCCAGAGTGTTCCAGAAAAATTCCATAATGTTCTAGAATGTTCCAGAATGTTCTAGAAAATGCCTCTGGAACGTCCCAGCATGCCCCAGGATGTCCCAGCATGCTCCACAATGCCCTGAAACATTCCACCATGTTCCAGCATGCCCTGGCACACCCTGAATGCCCACCTCTCCCCCTGAAGTTGAAGGCCAGAACTACTTCAAGTTCCTGGTGCAGGAGAATGGCCACATCTTCTTTCTCAATCAGAATGTGGGCACCGATGGCACTGCCACCTGCGTCACCCTTACTGCTGGTGAGCCCCCTGCACACACATGTGGATACAGCCAGCACCTGCTAGAAAGAGAGTCTGACCCTGACTGTATACACAGACCCTGAGTGTATGCAACCAGTCCAGAGCTTGACCCTGACTGTATACATGGATCCTGAGTGTATACAGTCGGCTCCTACTAGGGACACACATTGCAACCTGAAAGCCTGACCCTGCTGTATACAGTTAGCACCCACTAGAGAGAGATACATTCTGACCGTGACCGTATACAATCAGTGCCTACTATGCAGAATAACTTTGACCCTGGTGCATCCTAGAGGGGCTTGGCCAGCTGTATACTGGTGGCACACACTAGAGAGAGAGCCTGACCCTGGCTGTGTTCAGGCAGCACCTACTAAATACAAGATCCTCAACCCCAGCACACCCTAGAGGGGGGCTCGGCCAGCTGTATACAGTCAGTGCATACTAAGTAGATCCCATCCTGTCCGGGGTGGGCTTGGCTGACTGTATACAGTCAGCACCCACTAGATGGGGCAAGCACATACAGTCAGCACCTACTAGATATCTGGGGCAGGTTTTGCTGAATGTATACAGTCAGTGCTTACTGAACAGAACCATCCCAGCCCCATCCTATCCTGGATGATTTTGGTTGACTGTATACAGTCAGCACACACTAGAAGGAGCCATCCTGACTGTGACTGTATACAGTTGGTGCAGACCCAGTGGTAGTTAGTGGGCACCCTCTAGACAGAGGCACCCTCGGTGTACACAGCACGGAGCCCATGCTGCCTGAGGTGCGTCTGGCTGGCTGTATACAGTCAGCGCCCACTAGACAGGGCAAGTGTATACAGCTGGCGCCACCCACAGCCCAGGACCAGGAGCTGAGCGATAAGCACCTGGCACAGTTCTTGGTGTTAATGAAGGAGAACGGGATCCCCGGGGGAACATGGAGTGTGTGGCCAGCATGGGTGAGCTGGGGGTGTGGCCAGTGTGGAGGGTTCATGGCCAGGATGGGCATGGCTGTCACGAGTGAGCCAGGGGTGTGGCCAGGGTGGAGGCATGGCTGTGAGCTGGGGGCATGGCTGACATGGATGAGAATCAGGTGTGGTCTGGGTGGAGGGGAATGAACTGGTGGGTGTGGCCTGGGTGGAACATTCCAGGGGGTTCCAGAAAAATCTAGAAAACTCTAGAACGTTCCATGGAGCCACCAGGCCATCCCATGCTGACTCAGCCAATTTCTCCTCCCTGACAGACACCTGTCCCCAGTGATGATGCTGACGCCCAGGTGAGCAGTGTGGTGCCAGCCAGTCCTCACACCTTCCCAGGGGAACATTCTAGAGTGTTTCCGAAATATCCCAGAATGTTCTAGATGTTCAGGCAACAGGAATATTCTGGAACATTCCAGAGCATTCTGCGACATTTCCAGAATGCTCCACATTTTTTTTCTCCTCCCCAACAGGTAAAAAGCCAACGTCTCCCTGCCCCTCACTTGCAATCTCTGCTGGAAGCTTCTGGAATGTTCTGGGATGTTTTCAGAATGTTCCAGAATGTTCTGGAATGTCCCATAAGCCTCTGTCCCCAGCTTGCTCTCAGTTTCTCTTTCTCATTGATGTCATAAACTGATTGCACACGACTGTGGATTCTGTGGTCTCTCTGGAATGCTCCCACATCTGGCTCCCAGAGGCCCTTGGGGCCCCCATGTCTGGCTCAGAATCCCCTGGGAGAAACCATGCCCTCACTTCTGGCTCCCAGAAACCCCTAGGTCCCCTACTCCAGCGCCATCTTCCCCACCACCCACACCTTGTGGGAACATTGGGTTGGGGATCAGGACTATCAATCACCATAGCCCTGCCCATTTCCAGGCCCCAAGCCTGCACCAGGGGCTGCATTGGTGTCTCTAAAGCTCCATACAGGTCTCCATCTGGGTCTCAAAGGCTCCATATGGGTCCCCAGGGGCTCCATATGGGTCTCTAGGGCTTCATCCGGGTCTCCAGAGCTCTATCCAAGTCCCCATGGCTCCATCCATATCTCCAGGGGCTCCATCCAGATCTCTAAGGCTCCATCCAGGTCTCTAGCAGGTGCATGGGCCCACCAGGAGCTCCATCCAGGTCTCTAGGGCTCCATCTGGGTCTCGGGGGCTACAACCAGTTCTCTAACAGGTGCACAGGGCTCCATCCGGGTCCCCATGGCTCCATCCATATCTCTAGAGGCTCCATCTGAGTCTCTAGCAGGTGCCTGGGGCTCCCAGGAGCCCCATCTGGGTCTTTAGGGCTCCATCTGGGTCTCCAGGGGCTGCATCTGGGTCTCTAACAAGTGCACAGGGGCTCCATCTGAGTCTCTAGGGGCTCCATCTGGGTCTCCAGGGATCCATCCAGGTCTCTAAGGCTCCATCTGGGTCCCCAAGGCTCTACCCATATCTCTAGGGGCTCGATCTGGGTCTCTAGGGGCTCCATCCAGATCTCTAACAGGTGCATTGGGCTCCAAGGAGCTCCATCCAGGTCTCTAGGGCTCCATCTGGGTCTCTAGCAAGTGCCTGGGGCTCCCAGGAGCTCCATCCAGGTCTTTAAGGCTCCATCCAAGTCTGCAGGAGCTCCATCTGGGTCTCCAGGGATTCATCCAGGTCTCTAAGGCTCCATCTGGGTCCCCAAGGCTCTACCCATATCTCTAGGGGCTCCATCTGGGTCTCTAGAGGCTCCATCTGGGTCTCTAGCAGGTGCCGGGGGCTCCCAGGAGCTCCTTCCAGGTCTTTAGGGCTCCATCCAGGTCTCCAGGGGCTCCATCTGGGTATCTAGGGGCTCCATACAGGTCTCCAGGGCTCCATTGGGTCTCCAGGGGTTGCATCCAGGTCTCTAGCAAGTGCACCGGGCCTCCATCTGGGTCCCCAGGGCTTCATCCAGGTCCCCAGCAGGTGCCCAGGGCCCCCAGGAGCTCCATTTCCAGTCCAGCTGGAACCCTCCCCCCAAAGCTGGGGACCCCCAAGGCACCTGGGCCAGAACCGTGGAAAATGCAGAGACTGTGGGAACATGGCTAGGCAACTCCATGAAGGCATCCTCCACGCCTCTGGCTTTCTCTCGTTGCTACGCAACCCCGTGCAGGCTTGCCCGGGGCTGCGGGGCTTAACCCAGTTGCTAGGCAATCCCTCAAAGGTGCGTTCAGGGCCTCTGGCTTAAGCAAGTTGCTAGGCAATCCCACTCATGCACACTAATTATTTAATTATTTTTTAAATTAATTTTAAAAGAATTTTAATGAATTTTTTTTTTTATTTTTTGACAGGCAGAGTGGGCAGCGAGAGAGTGAGACAGAGAGAAAGGTCTTCCTTTGCCATTGGTTCACCCTCCAATGGCTGCTGCCGCCAGCGCGCTGCGGCCAGTGCACCACGCTGATCCGATGGCAGGCGCCAGGTACTTCTCCTGGTCTCCCATGGGGTGCAGGGCCCAAGCACTTGGGCCATCCTCCACTGCACTCCTGGGCCACAGCAGAGAGATGGACTGGAAGAGGGGCAACTGGGACAGAATCCGGTGCCCCGACTGGGACTAGAACCCGGTGTGCTGGTGCTGAAAGGCGGAGGATCAGCCTAGTGTGCCGCGGCGCCGGCCAATTTTAATGAATTTTTAAATGGAATTTGAATGTCTTTTTACATTTTTAATTTTTACTTAATTTTTAATTTTTAATGAATTTTTAAATGAAATTTTTAAGAAATGTATTTTTAGATTTTCTGATGACAGCCATATTGGAGTCTGGCAAATTCTCGTTCTGACATCAGCAGCAGAATGTTGGATCCTGGCAAATTCTCATTATGACAGGAATGACAGGCATCTTGGAGGCTGGCAAATTTTTCTGACAGGAGTGGCAGCCATGTTGGAGTCTGGCAGTGTGTTTTCTGATGTCAGTGGTGGCCATCTTGGATTCTGGCAATTGTTTTGACAGGAGCTATAGCCATATTGGATCCTGACAAAATTTCTCTGACAAAAACTCAAGGGAGTCCCTGTAAGAAAAGGTGTCTTTCGGACCCAGGACCAATTTGCTGAGAGAAACTTGTATGAGAATTAAAATGTTTTTCCTGAGTGACAGGTCTATTCTGAGTGATGGACAGGTTTCTGAGTGATGGACAAGGGTGACTGGGTGATGGACAGGTGTCCCCGCCAAGAGCCCTGGGACCCCCAGAGACCCTCAGAGACCCCCAGAGATGCTGAAAGACCCTGAGAGAACCCCAGAGACAACTGGGACCCACAGAGACCCCCAGGGACCAACAGAGACCCTCTGGGAAGTGACTATAAGAACCTGGAAGTACACCAGAAGTACCCAAAAATGGGTATAAACAGAACCAAAGTGACTGAAAATGGGTATACAATGGCCGGAAGTGGACCGGAAGTGACTTAGGAACCCAGAAGTAGACTAAAGTGAGTCTGAGAACCCTGAAGTGACATAAATTAGCTGGAAGTTAGTGACTGTAGGAATCGGGAAGTTGACTGGAATTGACTCTGGGAATGCAGAAGTGGACTGGAAGTGGGTCTAGAATGACCAGAAGTGGGTTTAGGAAATTGAAAGTGGACCAGAAATGAATGCAAAGAGGGGAGGGAAGGAAGGAAGGGATGAGTCATGCTGAGACTCCTGCTGAGTCATCAGGAAATTCTGCTGAATCATCACTAGCACACACCTTGTGAGCCATCATTATACATACCCACTTAATCCTCATTATCCCAGACCTGGTGAGTCATTGAGAAACTTCTGCTGAGTCACCATTTTATACCTGCTGAGTCATTATTACCTACCAGGCATCCTTACCCACAAAGGTAGACAACTACACCTGCCAAGTCATACTCTTAGGCCAGTGAGTCGCACTTCTAAAATTGCTGAATCATGCTTCCAGACCTCCTGAGTTGTGCTTCTAAACTTGGTGAGTCATGCTTCAAACATGAACCCTAACCCAAATCCCATCCCCACCCTAACCTTGACATCAAACCTAACCTGCTGAGTCATGGCACCAGGCCAGCTGAGTCATGCTTCTACCCCTAAATCTAACCCAAGGTTGCAATGAAGGAAGGAGGGGCCCCTTGCACCTGCTGGGACTGGATGGAGGTCCTGAGCACCCCATGCACCTGCTGGAAACCAGGATGGAGCCCCTGGGGACCCAAATTGAGCTCTGGAGACCCAGATGGAGCACTGAAGAACCAGATGGAGCCATGGAAACCCAGATGAGGCTCCTAGAGACTGTATGGATCCCTGTGCACCTGCTAGAGACCCAGATGGAGCCCTAGAGACCTGGACGGAGGCCCCGGCACTTGGATGGAGGACCTGGGGACTTGGCTGGTGGCCTGGAGACCCGGATGGAGACCAGGAGATCTGTATGAAGGCCCTAGAGACTGAATGGAGCCCTGGGGACCCAGATGGGGCAATGTATACCTGCTAGAGACTAGGATGGAGCTGCTGGGGACCACCCTATCTCTCAGGACCCCTTGACAGGGCTCAGGTCTCTAAAGAGAACATGTGGGGACCAGGGAGGTGGTAATGATGAGTCAGCAGAAATTTCATGATGACTCAGAAGGTATGGTAATGATGACCCAGCAGAAATTTCATGATGACTCAGCATAAATGGATGGTGCTGACTCAGGAGCGAGGAAATGGATGGACAGGAGGAAGTGGTGGCCCTTTGTGAACTTCTGGCTGTGGGAGACCCTGAGGAAGTGTGCTCCCAGCACTGAAGGATGCAGGATCTCTGTACTTGCGAACTCCAGATAGCTGGGTCTGGGGAGAGTGCAGGGGTGACCTGCGCAGGCCCTGCTGCAGCCACCCTGGGACCTTGAGGCCAACCCATGGGTGCCACAGGGCCCCTCAGGGTCTCTCCCAGCCAGTGCTGTGCCAATCCTCCCTTCTTATCTCTGGCTCTCAACTGATTCTGGGATTTTTCCAACCCGGAGGTGGGGGCACCAGACCAGAGGTCAGGGAATGGTGGGGGGTGAGGGCCACCAGGTGCCCCGTGCACCCTGTGGGAGCCAACCCATGACCCCACCACATGGCTGTGGAGGAAGGCTGGCTGCAGGGTTTCTGGAGGCCCCAGGGCTGGGAGTGAACCCTGGTACACATGACTGCTAGAGGGCACAGAGAATGCAGCTACTCCCCCTCAGTGTGGGGTGACCCTGGCACTTCCCTGCCAAGGGTGGAAGCAGATGCTGAGCTAGTCTTAGAGCACTGCTCTCTCCAGTCCTGTTATCCATGGGTTCTCAGTCTGGGAAGACAGGTTTCAAAGTGTTTTCAGAAGACTTGGCATCCTAAGAACTGCTGGAAACTCACAGTCACAGTCAGTGTCATTCTAGAGCAAAGGTGCATTCGATGTGAATAACCAGGTTTGTGTTTTGAGTCTGCAATCCTTTCAGTCTATATGTTAGGTCCCTATGTTGTTACCTGTTTCCAAGTGATTGCAAGACATTGCTGTGAAAATTAAAAAAAAAAAAAAGAAGTGATAGGAAATAAATTGAGATATTAAATTTTGTGTTTTTTATTTTTATTTTTTGGCAAAGTTAGACAGTGAGAGACAGAAAGATCTTCCTTCCATTGGTTCACCCCCCAAATGGCTGCTACGGCCAGTGTGCAGCACTGATCCAAATCCAGCTGCCAGATACCTCCTCATGGTCTCTCATATGGGTGCAGGGCCCAGGCAGTTCGGCCATCTTCCACTGCCTTCCCAGGCCACAGCAGAGAGCTGGACTGCAAGAGGAGCAGCCAGGACTAGAACCCGGTGCCCATATAAGATGCTGGCACTACATGTGGAGGATTAACCAAGTGAGCCACGGCACTGGCCCCAATTTTGTGTTTTTCCACACCCCCTGGTCCCTCAGTCTTCCAGAGGCAGTCACAGATTTTGTTATGATTATCTGTACTTCTTACTTCTAAAGTAGGCTTTACGGACACATATTAGCCTCAGAGACAAGGAGTCTGTCACGTGGCATCTTTAAATGGTGGTTGCTCAAAGGGAGGCTTTATCATGACAAACAGACAGTGGAGAAGTAGAATTCTGATGCATGAATGGCCTCCCTAGACACAGTCTTATTCCATGTGCCTTCATAAGTCTCCATCCCCTGTGTCTCCAGCACCTCTTTTTAAAAAAGATTTATTTGAAAATTACATAGAGGGCCAGTGCCATGGCTCACTAGGCTAATCCTCTGGCTGTGGCACTGGCACTCTAGGTTCTAGTCTTGGTTGCTCCACTTCCAGTCCAGTTCTCTGCTGTGGCCCGGGAAGGCAGTGGAGGATGGCTCAACTTACTTGGACCCTGCACCCGCATGGAGACCAGGAGGGAACACCTGGCTCCTGGCTTTGGATTGCCACTATGCACTGGCCGTGGCAACCATTTGGGGTGTGAATCAATGGAAGGAAGATCTTTATCTCTCTCTCGCTGCCTAACTCTGTCCAAAAAAACCCCATGAAATTTAATATCTCAAGTTATTTCCTTATCACATAGAGGGAGAGACAGAGGCATAGAGAGACAGAAAGAGCTTCCATCCTCTGGCTCACTCCCCAATTGGTTGCAATGGCCAGGGTTGGGCCCATCTGAAGCCAGGAGTCAGGCCTTTGGAGCTTCTTCTGGGTCTCCTACGTGGGTGGCAGAGGACAAAACAGTAAGGCCATCTTCCACTGCTTTCCCAGGTCTTTGGCAGGGAGCTGGATCTGAACGGGAACAGCCAGCATACAAACCAGCACCCATATGGAATGCCAACATTATAGGTAGTGGTGTAACCCACTGCACCACAATGCCAGACCCTCCATCACATCTTTCCTTGAGTGTCCATCTGTGCCTGCATCCCAAGCCAGCTGTCAGGTCCTCCAGCCCCTCTGCATGAAGCTGTGATCTCCCATCAGTTATCTGCATCTCTACTCCAGAGTATTATCCTGCTACCCTGGAGTGACTTCATAGCCTGAGCCTTCAGCTCATGGCAGCCTTCAGATACCTCTCTGCCCTTTGCTTGAAGTCATTGTCTTCCTTGGGCTTCTAGATCCCCTATGACTTCAGCCTCGGCTTTTTTCTTGTGTCCCCATGCTAAATGCCTGCACCCTAAACATCTCATGTGTCTTCATCTCCTGTTCTCTTCCCAGGGTCTCCACGCACTTTGAAGGTTTGGTTATGTGGTTAACTGTTGAGGAACAATGTGGTTTTCTATGAGCTTTAGCCATTGTGAATAAAGCTGCTATATATATTTTCATGTCAGCTTTTATCAAGGCATACGTTTTCACACCAGCTCTGTAAATATATTAGAACATGTATGGTGTATGACACGGTATTGGATTCCTAATAACATGCCAAGATGTCTGATAAAGCATCTACCCCATGATGCATTCTCACCAGGAATGAATGAGATGTCATGCTACTCTATCCTTGAAAGCATTTGTAATGTGTGTTTTTAAGTGTAACCATCCTGATACACAGTGTATCCATCTTGTTGCTGTCTAAATGTGCTCTTCCTTTATGTACAGTACATTTCTTTTTCTCAGAATTCTCTAATATTCAGATTGGTTTATATGCTTTTTTATTTATTTGACAGATAGAGTTAGACAGTGAGAAAGAAAGAGACAGAGAGAAAGGTCTTCCTTCCATTGGTGCATCCCCCAATGGCCACTATGGCTGGAACTATGCTGATCCGAAGCCAGGAGCCAGGTGCTTCCTCCTGGTCTCTGATGTGGGTGCAGAGCCCAAGCACTTGGGCCATCCTCCACTGCACTCCCAGGCCACAACAGAGAGCTGGACTGGAAGAGGAGCAACTGGGACTAGAACCCTGTGCCCATATGGGATGCCAGCACTACAAGTGGAGGATTAACCAAGTGAGCCATGGTGCCAGCCCCATATATGTTTATTTTATTATGCATTTTACGTGTGTCTCTATGTATTCTGGCAGTATTTAAATTTGAAGGCATTTATTTTCCTGTTACTGAGTTCTCCAAGTTTTTGTTAAATTTGCATACAATTCCTTCAAGTGTGTATTTTTCTTTTTTATACGATTAATTTATTTATTTGAAAGGAACAGTTACAAAGAGGGAGACACATAGTGAGACAGAGAGACAGATCTTTCATCACTGGTTCACTCTAAAAATGACCACAATGGCTAGTTCTGTGCCAGACTGAAGCCAGAAGCCTGGAACTCCATCTGGGTCTCCCATGTGGATGACAGGGGCCCAAGCACTTGGGTCACCTTCTGCTGCTTCCCCAGACACATTAGCAGGGAGCTGGATGGGATGTGGAGTTGAACTAGTGCTCATATGGGATGCCAGTGTCACAGAGCATGGCTTAACCTGCTGTGTGACAATACCAGCCACTGTTTTGCCTTTGATAATAGGCATTCTAACTGGAGTAACTTGGTGTCTAATTGTGGTTTTGATTTGTATTTGTATTTCCCTGTTAATTAGTGATGCTGAACATTTTTCATGTACTTCTTGGCCATTTGTATGCCTTTCTTTGACAAATGAGCATTTAGATCTAATGCCAATTTTAAAATCTGTTCATTTTTCATTGAGTTTTTAAAATGTCTTAAAGGGTGTATACACCTTAATAGGTGTATATTTTCTAAATATTTTCTCCAATTTCATATTGTCTCTTTGTTATGTTGATTATTTTGTTTGCTTTGCAGAAGTTTTTTAATTTGGTAAAATTCCAGGGCCAGTGCCGTGGCTCACTTGCTGCAGTGCCGGCATTCCATATGGGCACTGGGTTCTAGTCCCAGTTGCTCCTCTTCCAGTCCAGCTCTCTGCTGCATCCCAGAATGGCAGTGGAGGATGGCCCAAGTGCTTGGGCCCTGCACCCATATGGGAGACCACAAGGAAGCACCTTGCTCCTGGCTTTGCTCCTGGCACAGCGCCAGCCATAGTGGCCATTTGGGGAGTGAACCAATGGAAGGAAGATCTTTCTCTTTGTCTCTGTCTCTCACTGTCTATAACTCTACCTGTTAAATAAATAAAAAAGTGCATTTGACTATTTTTGCTTTTTTCTTCTAGTGCTTTGTTGTCGTATCCTTCAAATACTTACTCAATCCAATGTCCTGAAGCATTTTTTTCCTAGTACTTTCAGATCTTACATTTAAGTCTTTAAATAATTTTGAATTGAGTGTAAAATTATTTATTTGAGAGCAGATAAACAAAAAGAGAGAGCTCTCATGTTGATTGACTCCACAAATGCCCACAAAGGACAGGACTGGGCCAAACAGAAGCCAATAGTGTGGAATTCAACCCAGCTTTCCTGCATGGTGGAAGGAACCCAGTACTTGAGTTATCCCTACTCCCTCCCAGTATCTGCATTAGCAGGAAACTAGAGTCAGGAGTCAGAGCTGGGTATCTACTAGGTACTTTGATATGAGACACTAGCATCTTAACTGACATCTTAATGCCTAGGGTAAATGAACACCTTTGAGTTCAGTTTTGTATATGATGAGAGATAAAGTTTAAATCTTCTATGTGTGAATATTCAATATTCAAAGCACCAGTCATTGAAAAGACTGTCCTTTCTGCAGTGAATATTCTTAGCATTTCTGCTGAAGATCAGCTCGTAGGAGATGTTTACCTTTAGGCTCTCCAAAATTTTTTATTAATATAAAGAGAACAGATATCATGTATTTTATAAATACAATGCTAAGAAGATATCCATAGTCCCCTCACTCCCTCCATCAATCCCCACTCACCTTTCCTTTTTCTCTATAAGTTTTGCAAAAATATAAATTCAAAAAAACATGATTTCACAATTTTCTTTTGAACCTTGGGTTTAGTGCACCACTAACCATACTATTCAACAAATAAAAAAAAAATCCAAAACCACAGTTTGACTAGAGTATTCACAAGGGCTAAAAACAATAATCAAATCATAAATCTATTTCATTCTTATTTATTCTTGTATCCTATATTAATCAGAACTTATCAGGGAAGAAATGACATTCATCTTTCTTGAATTGCTCATTTCAATAAGCATAATGGTTTGCAGTTGCATTCATGTATTGCAAAGACAGGGTTTCATTCTTTTTTATGACTGAGCAGTATTCCATACTACTCATTTTCTTTTTCCAGACATCAGTTAATGGGAATCTGATTTGATTGCTTATCTTAATTATTGCCAATTGAGGTGCAGTAAACATGGGGGTTATAAATAACTCTTCCAAAGCCTGATTTCATCTAGTTTGGGTAAATTCCCATGGGTGGGATTGCTGGGTCATATAGTAGATCTATTTTCAGATTTCTGAGGAATATCCTTACTGTCTTCCATAATGGTTGTACTACTTTACATTCCTATGAACAGCGTATAAGTGTGCCTTTTCTCCAACATCCTTACCAGCATTTATTATTTTTTTTCATTTTTGGATGATAGACATTCTAACTGGGATGAGATGAAACTTTATGGTGTTTTTGCATTTCCCTGATGGTTAGTGATGCTGAGTATCTTTTCATGTGTCTGTAGGCCATTTGTATTGATTGCATCCTTTGAAAATTTTCTGTGCATGTCCTTTGCCCATTTCTTAACTGCATTATTTTATTGAAGTTGAGTCTCTTAAGATCTTTATGAACATCAGATTGTTGTACCTGAGTGAGTGCAAACAAAAGAGCTCCACAGATTGATAAAATTTGGTGGTCCTTTATTGCGGGTGGTGGAGAGTGGGCTCATGCCCTAAAGAACTCTCGACCCTGAAGCCCAAAGCAACAGGGTTTACAAAGGCAAAAACCACAAAATCGGGAGGGGAATTCATGCTTGCTAGGAATAGGGGGGAATACATGGTTACTGGTTACTGGTTACTGACCTAAAACCTATGTGAAACTAGTATCAATTATAATCTAGTATCAATAAGCTAGTATCAATAAGCTAGTATCAATTATATTGACAACACCAGTTACAATCTTAACAATTCCAATTATAATCTTGACATTAATCCAGGTATTGGTTTTAATCATACGTAGGACTTAGACAAATTACAGTTTTTATCATTAACCCAGGTGTAGTCTATCCACTTCCAAGCTTGAGCGATCATGCTAGGGGGTTTCTGTGCTCTGCCAAGTGAGATGTAGTGGACTGCTATTATTCAACTGTTTTAGATCATAGTCTCAGACCAGAGTCTCATGGTGTGGGGGGGGCACCTTCCCAGAATGGAGTCTCAAGTGCTCCAAAATGGAGTCCCTACTGTCAAGGTGTTATGTCAAGATATTAACCCTTTATCAGTTATATAGTTTGCAAATATTTTCTACCACTCTTCACTTTGCTTAGTGTTTCCTTTGCAGCACAAATCTTCTAAGCTTGATGTAATCCCTTTTGTCTCTTTCTGCTTTCATTGCCTGTGCTTCTGGGGTCTTTACCAAGAAGTCTTTCCTATGCTAATATCTTGCAGTTTTCCCAATATTTTCCTCTAGTAATTTGTTGATATCAGGCCATAGATTTAGAGTCATGATCAGTTGTGAGTTGATTTTTGTATGGGTGTAAGTACAGGTTTTGTTTCATATGTCTGCATGTTGAGATCCAATTTTCCCAACACTATTTGTTGAAGAGACTGTCCTTTCTCCAGGGATTGATTTTAGCTCATTTGTCAAAGACTAGTTGGTTGTAGCTGCATGGATTAATTTTTTTGGTTTATATTTTGTTTCATTGGTATACATGTCTTTTTCTGTTCCAGTCCCAGGCTGTTTTGTTTGTAACTGCCCTGTAGTATGTCTTGAAATCTGGTCTTCTGATACTTCCAACTTTTTCTTGTTTAATGTTGCTTTAGTTATTTGGGGGTCTCTTGTGTTTCTACACAAATTTAAGCATTCTTTTTTTCTAGATCTGAGAAGAATGTTCTTGGAGTTTTGATTGGGGTCTCATTGAATCTATAAATCGCTTTGGGTAGTATGAACATTTTGATGATATTATTTTTTCCAGTGCACAAACATGAAATATTTTTCCATTTTTGTGTGTGTTCTTCTATTTCTTCCTTTAATGTTTTTCAATTTTCATTGTGAAGATCTTTCAAATTCTTAGTTAAATTTGTTCCAAGGTATTTAATTTTTTAGTAGGTATTATGGTTGGTATTGTACTTACAAGTTCTCAGCCTGAATTCATCAAATACAAATATATTTAGCTTATCCAATTCCCAAAGGATTCAAAGTTCACTTTTTTGGTACATTATAAAAATTGTATAAGGAGTTGTTAATTATCCATCCCAGATAATAATTCCTGTCAGATCCTTCATAGAAAGATACAATTATAAATGTGGATGTTAGTTATAAGTGTAGGTGTTGATGAATCTGCCATAGTTTACTGTGGTATTTTTGGTTAAATTTTAAGTCATTCCTGATTACAAACTGATGAGTATCATAACATTTGTGGCAGTGAAGTGTGCTCATAACTTAACATTCCTACTTTCTCTGAATTCTGAATGGTTCAAGCTGGACATGGAAAGAAGTCAAAATGTAAGCTTTCTAGCCCACAGAGTTGTTGGTCTTGGTGCTTAGCAACAAAGATTCCTTTCCATTGCCCTAGTACATTACATTGCATCCTTACCTAGTCACTTACAGAGCACAGGTTTTTTGCTAAATTTACAGTATAAAAAAGGGCAGACAAGAACCCATGTTCTCATAGGCATCCTAGAAAAGTGCTAAATAAAGAAAAAGGGGGGTGGTAGCTCATTGCCTCTTTCATCTCTCCATTCATGCAAGTCATTCATAAATCCCACATAGAGGAACAAGTGAGCAGGGGTCAGGAGCAGTGCTCTAATGTTTAGGCATTTTACTTTGTGGAGGGGGTTGTATCCTTGTCAGCCTACATTCAAAAAAGATACTCTGTCCCAGGAAAACAAGAAGACTAGGAAAGTCAGCATACCCAAATTGTTTCTTTTAATTTTAAAGACTCTCTTGTGTCCAACTGTGGTCACTATGTTAAAAGGAATATTTAGAAGACTGTGAACATTTTGAATGTTGAGCAAGGAGTTGCTCTCCTATGACATGGGTGAATCTATTGTAAGAACAACATGCATGAGTACATTCTTATAGAATATTTCTGCAGTGGTTTTTGAGTTCTTACAGATTTGAGTTTTATAAAATGATGCCAAATCATTATATTTACTTGTTTACTCAAGAGACACAAATATTTTTCTTTAAAGTGAAGAAACAAATTGTAAATGTTGAGAAGCAATTAATTTTGGGATGTGTTAATTTGGAATAACCAGTAAGGATGGCTAATATATATATATACATATATATATATGTACAAATTTAAAATGCAAACCAAGAAGTGAAAAATGTTTTTGTTACTTTAAAAATGAACGTTATAAATTCTCTCCTTAAACTATATTTCACCAGGTACGTGGCTCACAAGGCTAATCCTCCGCCTGCAGTGCTGGCACCCCAGGTTCTAGTCCCGGTTGCTCCTCTTCCAGTCCATCTCTCTGCTGTGGCCCAGGAGAGCAATGGAGGATGGCCCAAGTGCTTGGGCCCTGCACCCACATGGGAGATCAGGAGGCCATAGTGGCCATTTGGTGGGTGAACCAATGGAAGGAAGACCTTTCTCTCTGTCTCTCTCACTGTCTAACTCTGCCTGGCAAAAAATAAATAAATAAATAAATAAATAAATAAATAAATTTTGCCTTGTACACTCTCAGTTCTTATTCTGAAGATGTTAAAGTGTATCACATTTTTATTGAGAAGCAAAGAAAAATGTTCCATTTTAGAATATTAAAAACATACAATTTAAATTTTGCTGAACAGTTTGTAATAGTTGAATTTGTATTTTTAGGCATAAATATGTTTTCTTATTGATGTATTATGACAGATATATTATTTTCATGGTAGTGGAATGTATGAGGTAAATGATCCAACAGATTTGTTTTCATTAGATCAAACTTTCCATGGGGTACCTAAACTTAGAATGAGTTTGATATCACAACACTATTTACATTCTCTGTAAGAAAAATAAAGGACATTTGTCCCTAGATTTCAAATCACAGAATGAGATAGTCCAATTTATTTTTGGTTCTCAGTGAGGTATTGCTGTGTTTTATAACACCATGCTTTCATGAAAGATAGATTTTTATTCAAAAGTTCACATTTGTACCACATTTTTTTTCTGTAGGTCTAAAATTTTTCTAAAGGTCAATCTTTCTATAAAAAAGTTCATATGTGTTGCCTGATGTAATCAATTTCTTTTTTTCTAGATTTATTTTTATTTATTTGAAAGACAGAGTTATATAGAGAGGTAGAGACAGAGAGAAAAGTCTTCAATCTGCTGGTTCACTTCCCAATTGGCTGCAAAAGCCGGAGCTGAGCTGATCTGAAGCCCGGAGCCAGGAGCTTTTCTCAGGTCTCCCACATGGGTGCAGGGGCCCAAGGACTCGAGCCATCCTCTGATGCTTTCCCAGGTGCATTAGCAAGGAGCCAGATCAGAAGTGGAGCAACTGGAACTCAAACCAGCACCCATATGGGATGCTGGCACCCTAGGTTGGGGTTTTAACATGCTGTGCCCTGTAATCAATTTCTAAAGTGTATACACTGACAAGAAGAATTACACAAAGTACACTCATCTAACAAGGCATATCTTTGCTAAATTTAAAGACAATGGCTTTACCTGCTACACGTAATGCTAGCCTCAAGTATTTGCTTTGGAGCAATACTCATCTGCAGTTTTCATAGGTTTTATCAGAAAGTATCATTTGATAGTAAATCCTTTTAGTGAATATATGAAATAGATCAAACATTGAATTTGTGAAAAAAAATGGCTGCCATTCAGATCATGCCAAGTCTAAGGCTTTGCCACTTCATGATTATATATCCTTGGGCAAACCAGTTACTTACCTCTTCATGCCTCAGTTGCATTTTCTTTAAAGTTAAAATAACAGGAGCTACCTCCATTTTTCTGGAAACATAAAATTCAGGAAACATCACCTGGTATAAAATAAATGTTAGCAATTATTATTATTATCTATTCACATTTTCCTAAATAAAGGTATTTAAATATCTGTGCCTTTATGCTTAATGTTGTAGTGTACACATTTAGATACAACTCAAAATTTATTTGAAATTATATACATTCAAGTTTTGTAAAACTTCATATTTTGCTTGACATGGTAACTCAAACTAGATTCAATTCCTTTTAATTTGATGAGTGAGCCATTTCTTATCTAATTCCCTGGATAATGTAACTTATTCACTCATTTGTGCTTTGTGATGATACCTGCCTCTTTGTCAAAACAGTAACTAAACTGCATCCTTTTTGGTCAAAAATAAATCAATAGAGTAAATTGGTATTTAAAGAAAGGGACTATTCTTTGGCAGTAATCTTAAACTAGCACATTGATGCACTTTGGTAAGTGCATTGGAGACTTGCTGATTGTGTATGTACATTTGTGAATGTATGTATGGTACATGGGTATGTGTGTGTGTGTGTGTGTGCGTGCTCAATTTAAAGCTACAATAAAATTGTAGCATTATCCAAAGAAATAATTCTAGAAAATCATAGTTTGCAATGATTTTTGCTCTTTGGAGATTATGATGTTTAGATGATGCCTAAAGTTTCTGTGAATTTTTTTCAGAATTCTAGTAATATACAACACTGAAATTCATAAAGAAGGGGAAAATAGTTGGGTTCAAAGATATCATTAGACTACAGAACCAATCAGCCATAATTCAGGCCTCCAAATTAAACTACTTGTATGAGAAAATTTAAGTAGTTGTACTGATGTCACATATTGTTTGCAAACAAATGTATCTTTTTAAAAATTATTTATCTATTTACTTATTTATTTGAAAGCTAGAGTTACACAGAGAGAGAAGAAGAGGCAGAAAGAAGAGAGATAGGTCTTCCATCTGCTGGTTCACTCCCCAATTGGCTGCAATGACTAGAGCTGCACTGACCCAAAGCCAGGAGCCAGGAGCATCTTCTGGGTCCCCCATGCGAGTTCTGGGGCTCATGGACTTAGACCATCTTGCATTGCTTTCCCAGGCCTTAGCAGAGAGCTGGCTCAGAAATGGAGCAGCCGGGACTCAAACCGGCATCCATTTGGGATGCTAGCACTGCCAGGCTGCAGCTTTACCCGCTATGCCACAGTGCCAACCCCAAATGTATATTAATATTACTGTATTTGGTAAACACATAACATTAGTGTTAAAAGAATAAATAATTATAAACCTCAGTGAAGGCAATTTGTCATTAGGTAACAAAACCATGCAATGCATTCAATTGATTTCTAGTCTAGATATTTTTTCATAAAGAAATTTTAAACAAAATTATATTGATGCCAAAATATTCACAATAGAATGATTCCCTGAAGTGCAAACATATGGTAATCATTTACATTGGATGATTGCTTGATAAAATACATCGATAAATTTCATGTAGTCTATCATTTAATAAATCCTTTAAATTAATTGAATTAGTTTGAGGATATGCTTTGAAGAGCGTCTATAAAATGTGTAGGGCAATAATTTATACTGACAATCATAACTTCCCCCACCCACCCATAACCCTCCTATTTCCTGCTCCCTCTCCCATCCCAGAAGATTACAAAATTGTATGAAGGACATTTGTACAGTAAACAAATATACTGATTTCCAATGCAATATTTGAATACTTGAAGCAGGAAAGCTAAGTACTTCTTTGCCAAAATAACATGTTTTGTCCAGTGTAAAACCCATTTGCCATCCCAATACACAAAGGGATTTGGGGCAAGAAGGAAAAAAGAAGTCCACACATGCGGAAATTTTAAGCAAAACAAAATAGAGAATGTATTTAGTTTCATGAAAATCACACAAGAATTAATAGTATTCCACCCATTTCCAACAAATATTTTTAACTTTAATGAATGAATGAATTTTCAGTTACATAGCAGAAAGCTTCTACCCTCTCCCATAAAACTGAAAGAGAAACTTTTTAAAAGTAAAAACTGATGAAAGAATTCTGCAATACATGTTAATGTTAAGTAGCCCAGCAGAGTTTATTTAGAAATACAAACACACACACAGAAAATAAATACATTAAAATCTTACTGAATAGTCCAGTAATAATTCAGGATCCAATATGTGTGCAAAAGATTCTGGATTTCCCACTCACTTTGTATAGGAAATGATGTGCTTTGCTATGTAGCATGTACCTGTAGATTCCTGAACACCTCCACTTTGCTTCTTACCCTGAGTCCCAGCAAATACAGGAACACAGCTGTTGAGTCATTCATTTTCTGGATTTGAGAATATCAAAGAATTAATGAGTATAGAAAGTTGTACAGCAGAGACCAAGAATGTCCAAGGGAGGTCACGTAAATCAATTGAACAAGTCAAACTACTATGAATGTATACTGAATGCTCTGTTTTTAATATGTCTTACTTACCTAAAAAGACATGAGGGCTATTGCTCTCTCTCTCTTAATACAACTAAGGAGAAGATATCACCAATGCTCGAGAAAAATGAATACACAGCAGAGCTAATACAAAATCCCAAAAATCCAAAATAGAAAAACTGGATATGCACTCTTTACACACACCCTGAAGTGACAATGAAGTAGAACAAATCTAAAATTAGAAAAAAATCTTTTTTTAAAGATTTATTTATTTATTTTAAAGTCAGAATTACACAGAGAGAGGCAGAGAAGAGAGAGGGGTCTTCCATCCACTGGTTCACTCCCCAGTTGGCTGCAATGGCCAGAGTTGTGCCAATCCAAAGCCAGGAGCAAGGAGCTTCTTCCAGGTCTCCCACATGGGTGCAGGGGCCAAGGACTTGGGCCATCTTCTACTGCTTTCCCAGGCTATAGCAGAGATCTGGATCCATATGAGCTGCCAGCACTACAAGTGGTGGCTCTACCCACTATGCTACACCACTGGCCCCGAAAATTCTTGTCAAATTAAGAATATTTAACCTTTGTTTTAGAATGAATTATTAAAATATCTAAACTGGGGGAATACATAATTTCTTTCTTTAGAAATCAGAAGAGAAAAAGAACACTTCAAGGCTACTCTGACACCACACAGAAGGAATGGAGAATCATGACCTCAATTAGCCTAGGGACAGAATAAAAGGGAGGGAAATAGGAACAACAGAATTAAGATGAATAAGCTTTGACAGCTGAGAGAATCTGAATGTAAAGAAAAGGCATCCAGTTAACTGAAACAATAGAGATAAGTCTGAGAGGAAAAAACATTGTTAAGGCATATTAATGGGGCCAGAGCTGTGGCTTAGTAAAGTAAAAAAAAATCTAAAATTTGTTTTTAAATTATATAATTAAAAAAGATAAAAAAAGATATTCAATCTTAAGTCTCTACAGCATAAGATATACATCAATTTTCCCAGGTTCTATTTGCATTAATTAACAAAGTTTCATGGGTATAATCACTAGAGTGGCTCCAATAAGTCTTTTTTATAAAAATTATTTTTTAGTTTGACAGGCAGAGTGGACAGTGAGAGAGAGACAGAGAGAAAGGTCTTCCTTATTCTGTTGGTTTACCCCCCCAGTGGCCACTGCGGCCAGTGTGCTGTGGCTGGCACACTGCGCTGATCCAAAATCAGGAGCCAGGTGCTTCCTCCTGATCTCCCATACAGGTGCAGGGCCCAAGCACTTGTGCATCCTCCACTGCACTCCTGGGCCATAGCAGAGAGCTGGACTGGAAGAGGAGCAACTGGGACAGAATCTGGCTCTCCCAGCAGGACCAGAACTCAGTGTGCCTGCGCTGCAGGTGGAGGATTAGCCTATTGAGCCATGGCACCTGTCTCCAATAAGTCTTAACCTGGGATGCAAGTAAATTTAACAAGGATACTCAATAGGAATTTTAGAAGAATTCCAAAATATGTATCTGAATAAAAATAAGTACTTTATTTGGTACATCTCATATTAACTATACTATTGTCTAAATTTCCAATTGTCAGATGTACTAAAAAAATCCCAGAAGCAGCAGAGTTGGTCCAACATGATGAAGAATAAAATAAAATTTTTCAGTTAAAACTTGCCTAGAGAAAATGAGAATTCACAAATCCCAGATTAAAATAACCAAGAAGGCCCAATAAAAGAAAACTCAATGTCATCATACACTAACATTTATTACCTCAGATTTATTTAGTAAAAAGGTGATTATTCCAGCTATATCCCATTAGGTAGCCCAATTTTACCTGCTAAATCCATTAAAAGAAAAAGCACCTCATGATATATTACTAAAATCATATTGCTATATGCCATCCACCATGTCCCCTGTACCTTATACTTAATGTTAACAGATCTGATGAAAATCAATAAATAAATGATGTGTCTTAACCAAGTGTGGGAAATGCATTTTGCTCCAAGTTTTTCCAAAAACCCCTCAGTCTCAGTTTGCCTTCACCTTGAAAAGACACTTCTGAGGTTTACAAATCAGTCCAGCTTCATTGGGCCTCCCTCCAATGAAAGGGGCTAAAATCCATCAAAATAAACTCTAGGCACTGTCCTTGTGCTCCCAGCAGTCATTAGGGGAGTAAATGAGCATATGGAAGACCTTTCTCTGTCTCTTCCTCTCACAGTCTGTAAGTACACCTGTCAAATACATAAATAAATAATTTATATATATACATTTATTTATATATTTATGTATATAAATATATTCAATATAAAATATATTATAGTTTAACATACAATATATTATATAATATATAATAATTATAAACAGATTTTATATAATTTATTATTAATATTATATATAATATACATATATATTATTGAGATGACTTCAACAACCAGCGTGTGTCCAGTTTGAAACCAGGAGCTTCTCCTCCGCTCTGTGTCGCAGCAACCCAGGCACTTGAACCATCTTTCACGGCTTTTTCAATCCATTGGTAAGGAGCTGGATCAGAAATAATTATATATTTATATATAAATAATAAATTCATATATAATTATATATTTATAATAATTATATGTAATTCTATATTATGTATAGAAATATAATATATATTATAATATATAAATATATATATGATGGACCAAAATGTAGTATTCTCCATTTGGCAGAAGGGACAGGCTCCAACATCTACTGTCTATGTCAGTATGTCAGCATAATGCAGGAGGTAACCCCTCTACCAAATAAGAAAAGCTATTTCAGTTCAGCTGGACATCATTCTGCTGACTGTTGACCTTATTACTGTTAGTCTGGATGCTTTCATTGGTTGCAATCCAGAGACCCAATTTTCCCATAGATATAAACATCAGCAAACAAGAAAATTGGGTAAGAAAAGCTTAAGCTCAGAGTTATGATTAATAACTATTTTAACAAAATTTCTCAGATCCCATCTAATCCAAACCTTGGACAATTGGAAGCTGTTGTACTTGGCCCACCCATAATTGAAACGGATTCTAAATCCTTCAACTGCAAGGAGAGTATCATAGACATTAATGCTCCAAATGGATCCAGTTCCCTGCTAATGTGTCTGGAAAAGCAGCACAGGGTGACTCAAATATTGGGGCTCCTGCACCCATGTGAGAGACCTGGAAGAAGCCCCCAGCTCCTGATATCAGTCTGGCCTAGCCACAGTCATTGCAGCCATTTGAGGAGTGAACAAACCAGGAGGAAGATCCATCTCTCCCACTCTCTCTTTCTAGTGCTGCCTTTCAAATTCATAAATAGATCTTTAAGAAAATAGATCACTTCAATAAATTTGCCATTGCTCAGTCATGATGACTTTTACTACCTTCAGTTCTTTTTCAAAAGATTTATTTATTGGAAAGACAGAAAGAGGAGCTGGTGGTTGTGGTGCAGTGGACAAAGTTGCTATCTGTTACATTGGCATCCTGTATGTGCACCAGTTCAAGTACCAGCTATTCCATTTCTGATCCAGCTCCTTACCAATGGACTGAAAAAGCAGGGAAAGATGGCCCAAGTGCCTGGGATGCTGCCACACACATCAGAGGAAAAGGTCCTGGCTTCAACCTGGCCACACTCTGGCTATTAAAGTCATCTCAAAAATGAATTAGGTGGTGGAAGATTTCTGTCTCTCCCTCTCTCTGTAACTCTTTCAAATAAGTAATTAAATATTTTAACATGATAAAAAAGGCAGAGAGACACAGAGAAAAAGAGAGAAGGAAAGAGAAGCAGAGAGGTCTCCCACCTGCTGGTTCACTTTCTATATGGCTACAACTGTGCAAGACCAGGTTTCAAATCCCCATTGAGTTACAGTTCTCCAAATTAGATGACAGGAAGGAAAGTATTTGAGCTATTATCCGTTGCTTCCTAGGGGTATTAACATGAAGCTGATTTGGAAGTGTAGTACCCAAAACTCAGATTAGCACTGCAATATAGGATGTGGGCATCTGTTGTGACTGCTAACAAATTGGAAATCCTAGAGGAAAAATCAACAGATTCCTGGACATATACAATATACCAAAATTGAGTCATGAAGACACATAGAAAAGCTAAACAAACCAAAAACCAAGACAGAGATTGGATGAGTAATAAAGACCCTCCCAACAAGCAAAAGTCCAGGATCAGACAGCCTCACTATTGAATTCTACAGGACTTTTAAAGAGCTAATGCTTCTCAAACTATTCAACTCAATTGAAAGAGAGACAATCCTCTCAAACTCCTTCTATTAATCCTGCATCACCTTAATTCTTCAACTAGAAAAAGATACAGTGGAGAGAGAGTACTATAGAAAAATATCCCTGATGGGGGCCAGTGCCATGGCACACTGGGTTGATCCTCCACCCGTGGAGCCAGCATCCCCTATGGGTGCCAGTTCTGGTCCCGGTTGCTCCTCTTCCAGTCCAGCTTTCTGCTCTGGACTGGGAGGGCAGTGGAGGATGGCCCAAGTGCCTGGGTCCCTGCACCCACTTGGGTGACCAGGGAGATGCTCCTAACTCTGGCTTCCGATTGGACCAGCACCACCTGTTGTGCCATATGGAGAATAAACAAGCAGATAAAATACTTATGTCTCTCTGCCTCTGCCTCTGCCTCTCCCTATAAGTAACTCTACCTTTCAAATAAATAATTCTTTGGAAAAAGTCAACAAACAATAAAGGATGGTGGAGAGGGAGAGAAAAAGGTACCCTAACCCACTGTTGGTGGGAATGAAGCTAGTACAGCCATTATGGAAGGCAGTATCAAAGTTCCTCAGAAATCTGAAAACAAACATACCATATGATCCTGCCATCTGACTCCTAGGAATTTATCCACATGAAATGAAATAGAATATGCATAGGCATGAGTTATCTGTACCTCATGTTTATTACAATTCAATTCACAATAGCTAACATGGAATCAACCCAGAAGTCCATCAACTGGTGACTGGAAAAAGAATATGAGCTATAAATACAGTGTAAAATACTATTCAGCCATAATTGTGAATGAAATCCTATCTTTTGTAACTAAATGGATGAACTGGAAAAAAGTATGCTTCATGAAAGAAGCCAGTCCCCAAAAGACAAATACCATATGTTTTCTCTGACTGGTGGTAATTAATATATAGACAACGAAAAGTAGCATATGAGTTAATATGACATTTTGAGATTTGAGTATTGTCCATAGCACTTTTCTGTACTCTTTCATACAGTACACAACATATACTCATTGATATTTCTGCTACTACTTGCTGAATTCTTTACTTTGTAGAGGGTTAAAGCTTGTGATTCTAAAATAAAATCAAAGCATGCAGCTGTCAAAATTAAAAGAAAATAAAACGAGAAGGAGGGAGTTGGAAATATGAGACCAAGGGAAGATAGGATAGGATGTTATCAGTTTGCTCTTCAAACTGTATATATAAATTACATGAAATTTGTTCACTTAATATGCATTTAAAAATATAAACTTAACACTGGAAGAAAAAACCTGGGATCTGTGTTTTCTGGATCACCACTAATAAATTTTAGTCTTCATTTATGTCTGACCATATTTAATTTCTTATTTATTTATTTTATAAGAAAATTAACATCACCATTCCTAACAAGTCCATCCTGCTTCATCCATATCTATCAGTTCCCACTATGCTAATAATTTCTCATGAACTTAAATCCATATCATCTTAAAGTGATGTAATGTGGGGCTGGTGCTGTGGCATAGCAGATAAAGTTGCTGCCTGCAGTGCTGGCAAGCCATATGGGTGCCAGTTCAAGTCGTGGCTGCTCCACTTCTGAACCAGCTCTCTGCTATGGCCTGGGAAAGCATTAGAAGGTGGCCCAAGTCCTTGGGGCCTTGCACACATGAGAGATCCGGAAGTAGCTCCTGGCTTCGGATTGACACAGACCAGCCATTGCGGCCAACTGGGAGTAAACCAGCAGATGGAAGACCTCTCTGTCTCTGTCTGTCTGTCTGTCTGTCTCTTTCTCTACCTCTCCTCTATTTGTGCAGCACTTTCAAATAAATAAATAAATCTTTAAGAAAAAAACCTGATTCATGTTATTATTTATGTGTTTTAGAGGCTTTCCAGATGTTGATTACATGTGCCATGGAAACCCATTAAAATGCAAATCCTATAAGAGGCAACCCTTATAGGTAAAATCCAGTGGATGTGTTGAGAAAAACACACTAGCAATACATTTCAAAAAGCTGTAAAATGTTATAAGTTGCTGTCAAAAGCTAAAAATCTGACAATGACTCATTATGTCATTTAGTACATAATGCTGAGAAAATCAGAAGTATTTGTTAAAACTTCTGCTAAAATGCACTAGATTTATAATTTTTAAATGCATCTTTCCTAGATATAATGCAGTCCTGTACTACTTTAGAGTATCAGAAATTTAAAATGTTGGACTGGTGCTGTGGTGGAGCAGGTTAACACCCTGGACTGAAGTGCCAGCATCCCATATGGGGGCCGGTTCAATACTCAGCTGCTCCACTTCTGATCCTGCTCTCTGCTATGGCCTGGCAAAGTAGTAGAAGATGACCCAAGTCCTTGGGCCCCTGTACCCATCTGGGAGACCTGGAACTAGCTCCTGGCTCCTGGCTTCAGATCAGCACAGCTCTGGCAGTTGCAATCAATTAGGGAGTGAACATCAGATGGAAGACCTCTCTCTTTCTCTCTGGCTCTCCTCTCTGTCTGTAACTCAACTTGTAAATAAATAAATAAATGAATCTTTAAAACAATTAAGAAATTTAACATGTGAAAGGTTTTTAAAAAATGTATTTCTTTATTGTGAGGCAGAGTTACAGATATAGAGAGGAAGAGAAAGAGAGGTCTTCTATCGACTGGTTCACCCCTAAATGGCCAGAATGGCTGGAGCTGGGCCGTTTGGAAGCCAGGTGCCAGAAGCCAGGAGCCAGCAGCTTCCTCCAGGTCTCTCACATGGGTGCAGGGGCCCAAGCACTCAGGGCATATTCCAGAGCTTTCCTAGGCCATTAGCAAAGAGCTGGATTGGAAGTGCAGGAGCAGGGACTCAAACTGGTGCCCATGTGGGATGCTGGTGCTGCAGGTGGATGCTTAATCTACTATGCCACAGAGTGGGCCCAGGGAAAGGTTTTAGGAAGACATCTTTCATGTAGACTAGGCTGCAATATTGCAAGGTAAGGTTTAGCTTTTATTTCCACACATCAGTATTCATCTTTTAGCAACTATAAATACTGAATATCATACATATAGCCATAAATATAGGTAATTGCAGATTTTGTTGTCATTCTTTCTAATTCTTTTTTTAATGTCTCCTAATAGGCCATCTTATGGATTATTATATTGATGTTACCTGTACACAACCATCAGGCATTTCCACTGTTGAATGTGTTTATGTGTACAGGTAGTTTTGTTTGTGTGTACATGAATGCACATTTGATGGAGATAGCAGACAGTAATACTGTGAGAATTCCTAACGCTGATTTTAAACTTTCTGTCCTCTGCAGAGATGGCTGTCATTGAAGTAGACCACAGGGCCCCTTTTGCTGTTGTGAACTGAAATGTAGATTAAATGATAGATGTGTCTATCACATCGGAGAAATACTTCTGAAAAAATCGAGCCTATTTAAGCACCCTGATCTACATTTTCAACCTCCACAACTCTGAGAAGTAAAATTCCATGATTTACATCATATTTTCTGTGGTATTTTCTTAACAAATTTATATATCCTCATTTCTGCCAGCATTTTCTGCTGTCATCTAGAAGGTCCTTGTGAGTAGCAGAGAAATATAGAAACTAAAAACTGTGATTTTAGATTACCAAGTATCTACTAACACAAAAAAGATATCCCAGAAGCAACCTACTACCATCCTCCAGGACCCAGAAAAAAAAAAAAGGAATGAGTCAAGATGCAGGGCAGTAGAAAAAAGTGAATAATGAAAGATCACATCAGAAGTAAATAAGGAAGGGTTTGATGCTGTGGTGTAGTGGGTTAAAGCCTTGACCTGCTGTGCATGCATCCCATATGTTGCTGTTAGGAGACCAGGTGCTCCACTTCCAATCCAGCTCCCTACTAATGCACCTGGGAAATTGGTGGAAGATGGACCGTGTTCTTGGGTGCTGGCACCCACATGAGAGACTTGGAAGAAGCATCTGGCTTTTCCAATAAATAAATAAATCTTAAAAAAATAGAAGCAGTGTTAGCACTGTTGGAAAAACAGACACATAGTTCAATGGAAAAGAATAGGCAGCTGAAATTTACCGACTTTTCTACAGGCAACTCCTATTTAACAAAGGAAAGAAAACAAACAGGAGAAAGAAGAATCCCTTTCGCAAATGGTTTAAAGGAAAGTGATTATCCATATGTAGAAACCTGAAAAGATACCCCAACACCTTATACACTATGTAAAAGCAACTCAAGGTGAATTAAAAGTCTAAATATAAAACCAAAAACTAAGTAAACATATGAGAAGCTGTAAAACATTAGCATAGACAACAGTTTTGGGTCAGATTCCAAAAGCACAAGTAACAAAATAAAATATACAAATTTGAGCATATCAAATTAAGATACATCTTCACAACAAAGTAATCAACAGAGTGAAGATACAATGGACAGAATGGCAGGAAACATTGAAAACTCTGACTATGACAAAAGATTGATAGCCAAAACATACTTATATAGAACTGGAAAAACTCCAAACAAGAAGCAAAATGTACAGTTCAGAAATGGAGAATGATCTGAATAGATGTTTCTCAGAAGAAGAAATCTCAATGGTCAAGACATAGATGAACATGCCCAATATCACTAGCCATTAGGGAAATGTAAATCAAAACCAATAGCAGACTCCATCTGTGGGAGAAGACAATGCTTGGGCTTTCATTTGTGCAACAAGTGGGTTTAGAGGACCCTGTTCACCATTAGAGGGCAGAGTCTACATGGAAGTAAGGAAACCTTAATGTTTTCCTAATGGGCTTGTTAACTTCTTGACCAATGCCTATTACTTTTGCCACAAACTTTCCAGTCTCACTACTTTCCTGCTTCTTCCTCTTCGCTGTGGCTTGCAAAAACAGTATACCTTCTATATACGGAGGATACTTTTGTTTTGTTTTATTCCTTCTGTCTCATGATGTTCCTCTAAGAAATCACAACCCTCCAAGTATTCATTCATTTATGCAGTCTGCAGTTTTCATGGGCTACTACATGGCAAAGTACTAGGTTAAAGGAAAGGTATAGGTCAGGAACTGAGCAAAGTTCACAATGATGAAGCCATTGGGGAAATGAACCTGATGGAAGACCTCTCTCTCTCTCTCTCTCTCTCTGCCTCTCCTTCTCTCTCTGTGTAACTTTGATTTTCAAATAAATAAATAAATCTTTAAAAACTAACTAAATATACTAATAACTTGGTGGCAACACCTTTCTATCAGAACATGTGAAGCACTCAAACACAGTTTGTCCCAGAAAGTCAGCCATAGTTTTCAAGGGCATGTCTTCTACTCCATTTGTGGACACCTCTGTGTGGCGTAAGGGCACTTATTTCTTCCCTTCTTCTTTCTTACCACTCTCACAGTTATAACTTCTATCAATGCTTCCACAGACCAGTCTCTATGAAATTGTAGAACTAATATCCTCCCATGTCAAAAATGTCATGGGTTTAAACACAGAACCCAAAATAAGACAAGTAACTGACCTTCTTATTTACACAGTGTGGAAAGTAAGATTCTCAGTGGATCACTGGGTAACTGTAAAGTACTGCGCAGAGAAAAACTGTAACTTATCTGTATTTATGATGCTGTAATTCTCCACTTTATGCATACTCAGATTAAATGAGCTCCCGTTAGTGGGCAGCACTGTTGCATAGTGGGTAAAGCTACTGCCTGCAGTGTCAGCATCCTATATGGGTGCCGGTTATGATCCTGGCTGCTGCACTTCCAATCCAGCTCTCTGCTGTGGCCTGGGAAAACAGTAGAAGATGGCCCAAATCCCTCATCTCCTGCACCCACCTATGAGACCTGGACAAAGCTCCTGGCTTCTGGTTGTGGATCCAAACAGCTCCAGCCATTGATCTCTGTTTCTGCCACTCTGTAACTCTGCCTTTCAAATAAATAAATAATTATTTTAAAAAACAGCTTCATCCCAGAAGAAGTTCCTGGCTACTGGCTTCAGACTGGCACAGCTCCAGCTGTTGCTACCAATTGGGGAGGGAACCATCGGATGGAAGATGTCTCTCTCTTTCTCTCTCTCTCTCTCTCCTCTCTCTGTGTAACTCTTTCAAATGAATAAATAAATCTTTAAAAAAGTAGCTCCAGTTATTGACAACACAGTAGACTTGCATTAATTTTAATTCCCTTCTCACTTTGCAAAGGGATCAGTGGCAGGTCAAAACAGTTGAGAGCCTTGCTAACAGGAGAAGAAATAGCTGAAGACAGAAAATGAAAAGCAGCCAAATACATCATCAAAGAAAGAGAAGTGGACCTCATCCAACACAAACCTTTAAAAGTGGATGCTCACAATTAACGAGTGAAACAGCTGCCCACTGAAATCTTATCTAGGGAGGGAAGATGTCCTAAGTTCTGCTTCTGTAAACTTCAGTCATAAATCTGTCCTAATAAATCTGTCCCCAGCATCTCTTTTACAATCATACTGGACCCACTGACCATTGGAAATGTGGTCCTAAGTCATGTAGGCTGCCATTTAAACCCACCAATGCTGTAACAGCTAAGAAACTTGAATTTGATGCTCAGTTCTCAGGAAATCATTCCAACTGAGCCTAGGGCCATTAATAGAAACTCCTTGGATCCTCCACTGTCTCTGTGCCTGTTTGAAAGAAGAGAGTTTTCCCACCCCAGGTTTCTGGAACAGCTTCAAATTCCACATTGGAAAAATCTGATAACTAATATGAGAGGGATCAACACACAAAGCAGCTATTCATGCTTCACACTGCTCCCCACCAGGAAGATGAGATGCAGGATGAGAGCAGTGGGGCAGATCCTAGTCAGATCCTTCTTCCCACCCCTCTGCTGCCCCAGGCTCCCTGCTGAAGGCCATCCTGCCCCACCCTGCAGAAACCAGCCCAGGAAACATCAAGAGGCCCAGCCCAACTGTATTCTAAGACCACCCACAGTGGGAACCCAGCTTATTTAACTGTGGAGAGCCAGAGTCTTTCCGCCTTCCTTCTCTGCGTGTGCAGGTTTCCAGAACGCTGCCCTCTCTCTCCTGTAACCACTAGATTAAGCACATTAGGGACAGTTTGGGTGAGGTTCTGCAGGAGAGAGTCCAGGCACTGGGAGCCTGAGAAGCAGAGGTGGGAGACAGAACAGCCCAGGTCCCAGCCCTGACCTCGGGGGAAACTGCCAGGATCTCTGGTGCCCTGGCACCCACCCTTCTCCCACACATGTCCCCACCCCATCCTGCACACCAAACCTGCAGCAGAAAGTCCCCGAGCAGGTAAGCTTTCTTCCAGAAACACGGGGAGCAAAGCAGGGAGTGTGGGGAACAGAGTCCCTGGTAACTGGGACCCACAGGTGGACAATGAAGAGGGAAGAAGCAGCAGGAGGCAGGCTCAGGTGAGCACTTGGAAACTGCCTGGGATTGCACGTGCAGAGCAGGTGATGCAGTAAATGAGAGAGAAGGAGCACCACAGCCCCCAGGGCTGACCCTGATCAGGGAATGAACTCCCTCTGGTCCAACTCAGACCCCCAGGGACTGGCAGTTTTACACACATGTGCACAGGCATTCGGGAAGCAGAATATGTTGGAGCTCCTGGGAACTCTGGGAAATGGAGTCCAGTCCGCAGCATCCATAGAGACACCAGCTGGCCCTCCCCAAAGGCTGCAGTCGGGGGTGGGTGCCCACAACCAGAGGGCATTTCCTTTTGTTCAGTCCCTCCTTCCTTTCCTTCCCAACCCAAAATCTCAGGGATCAGTTGCTGTTCTTCCTTTCCTGAATCAAATCTGAAAGAGTGACACTCACTGCTGCTAACTGACCCCAAGTCCTGGCTCCCTCATAACCTCTGTCTCTTCCAGAAAAATCTTATTTACTACTTTGGCCCTAGAAATCATAAATGACTATGATAGAATGTAACTTTTAACAGAAGTGAGGAAGGCATGGTTTAATATCCAGTTTTGAGAATACAATTTTCATTTGTGTTTTATTGATGTTTATAGTTCTTTTAAGATTTGTTGATTTATTTGGAAGTCAGAGTTACAGAGAAGGAGAGGCAGAGAGAGAGAGAGAGAGAGAGGTGTTTTCCATCTGCTGGTTCACTCCCCAATTGGCAGCAGCACCACAGCGCTGACCCCTTATAGTTCTTTTCAAATCATTTTACACTTTCTTTTTATTCATCTAGTACAGAGACAGAAGAATGGACACAGAGCTAACATAGCTGAGTATTCAAGGAGACAGGTTAAGGGGTTAAATGCCTCATATCATATCATTTATACCTTAGATTAATTCTGGGGACAGTATTATCTGGAATTTACAAAGTAGAAACTGAATGGAAAGAGCTTAGAAAAATACGGTGTTTTTTAATATCATTAAAAAGTCTAAGATAAAGGCTAACCAAGGGGCCAGCACTGTGAAATAGCAGGTAAAGCTACTGCCAGCATGGACATTCCATATGGGTGGAGGTTGAGCCCGGCTAGTCTGCTTTCAATCCAACTCTCTGCTATGGCCAGGGAAAGTGGTGGAAGATGGCCGAAGTCCTTGGGCAGCTGCACCTGTGTGGGAGACCCAAAAGAAGCTCCTGGCTGCTGGCATTGCAGCAGTACAGCTCCAGCCATTGTGACCAACTGCTGAGTGATCCAAAAGATGGAAGATGTCTCTCTCTCTCTCTCTCGCCTTCTACTCTGTGTAACTCTGACTTTCAAATAAATAAATAAATCTTTTTTAGAGAGCCAATCAACATATAACACTAGCATAAAAATGTTTCTTTTGTCTTGGGTCTCAGTTTTTATAATCTGATTTCTCAAATGGAAAAATGTGAGAGAGATGAAGTGTACCTACAAAAATAATTTACTATACTTATTTACTGTAATAATTTACTGTAATGATGTACTGTAATTTACTGTAATAATTTACTGTAAAGAACCACATAGGATTATAACTTGTCTAGAAAACAAAGGAGATTCAAAGTTGCTATTATTTAATGGTTATTTTTTCTTATTTTTAATATCAAGATAGTATATAAATATTATGCACTCCTGGGTATTTCTGTGTTGTTTGATATGTTTTATTTTTAAGCAGAAATTCAAAGAGATAACTGGCTAACATGGAGTTCTGTGTTTCTGATTACTTCTCTCAATTAGAGATCATGGGATTAGAGTTGGTGCTAGATTAAGAATGCTTCAATCTTTATCCACTGGCTTCACACCAGCATTTACTATGTTAAAAAGTATTCTTTGGGTAGATTGCTCTTTCTTGCCAGACTGTAAACTTCATGGGGTCTAGAAACATATTTGCTTTGACACTAAAACTCAGCATCTTGACAGTCAGTCTTTTAGTTGAATAAATACATGATATACAAAATAAATATTTCTGCCCCTCAAGAACTGCCTAAGAGAGAAGAAAATAGAAATCAATTTGATGACTCTCAGTATTAGGTGAATATATAATTTGTCGTTCTGACATAAGCTTGGTCATAAAAAGGGAATATGAATAATTACACACAGTTGAAGTGTATGAACACCTAGGGCCAGCGGGTTAAATGTTCACCCTAGCAATGTAAGGCATTCCATGTCAATAGGAGAGGAAGGAGGAAGAGGGGAGGGGGTGTAGGTGGGAAGGTGGTTACGGTGGGAAGAATCACCATGCTCATTACTTAGCAGCAAAGAGAGAATCTGTGATCATTTGTTGCTTAAGAAAGGGTGATAGGCATTATTTAATTATAATGCAGGCATCAGTGTTTTCCTGTCTCTGAAATAGGAAGTCTATAACTCAGAATTCCTTGCTGTTTCATCAAAAACAATTCAAAACAAAAACCTAATTAAGCATAAGAGGAAGTTACGCATTAGAAGTCTATTCTAATCTCTAGGAGGTTCAGGGGTTGGAAAATTCATCCAAAATCTTGCTGCCAAATGTCCCATACATTTTCCATGACCACTACCCATCAGCATAAGCTCTTTTAAAAAAAAGAAAGATTTATTTATTTGAAAGTCAGAGTTACACAGAGAGAAGAGAGGCAGAGAGAGAGAGAGAGAGAGAGAGAGAATCTTCCATCTGCTGGTTTACTCCCCAATTGGATGCAATGGCCAGAGCTGAGCTGATCCAAAGCCAGGAGCTAGGAGCTTCTTCCAGGTCTCCCATGTGGGTTCAGGAGTCCAAGGATGTGGGCAATATTCTAATGCTGTCTCAGGCCATAGTAGAGCTGGATCAGAAATGGAGCAGCGGGACTTGAACCAGTGACCATATGGGATGCTGGCACTGCAGGCGGCAGACTTACCTGCTACACCACAGCACCAGCCCCCATAAGCCCTATCTTCTGCAGAACCAGCACCCCAGACACCAGCCACCACATGGCATCCCATGGCACACTCACCCCTGGCAATGTGCTGCAGCTCCTGCTCCTCTCCACTTTCACTGGAAGAATCTGCAACTCCTTGTTTTCATGCAAGTAATTCTGATTCAGATGATGACCCTGACACAATTGGCTGGCAAGTGCCATGGCATGTGTCCATGGCCTAGCTAAATGCAAAGCTGGAACATTTTAAACTTTTCACTGCCATGGTGAGACACGGACTCCATCTAATGAAGTAGGGGATTTTTCAGGGAGTCTAGAGAATCAAATATGACAAAATGACAAATCTTAACCAAAGAGTGCCGTGGTACAGATGAAGAGAACCCAAAATGTATTTTTCTATCTTTTCTTTTCTGAGTTAAGTGCCTAAAAACAAAGCCAATGAGGGTTAAACAGACCCATTCTGAAAATTCCTTAACATCTTCATTTTCATCCAAATTAATATATTGCTTGAAGAAAATAAATTTTACATAAATGAAAATGCAGTACCACAGACAAGTGTACAGAACATAGGCCCTCAGTTAGCTTCAAACCATCTGGGTCCATTAATGTGTTCTTCCAGAATCAAAGCTGCAGTACAATAGAACCACAGCCTCTGACATTCCTCCTCCACCCCAATGGATCTTGGGTTTTCCTCCCACCTCCCCTCTCCTGTGAATACATCAGTAGCAGAACAAATGGAATCCAAAGATACGATGATGTTATTTAACATGGAATAAACACAGTGTTTTAGTCAGTATAATCCTCAATACTACACTAATAATTCCGAGTTCACTGATTATGAAAGTAAGTATAAGAAATCTCTTCCTAAGTAATCATAACATCGAGAGCTGAATGTAGACTTTCAAAGTGAAAGAGAGAATAGTGTAGAGATGTGTATCTCTATAATAGAGATTTACCGCTGTAATTTATAGACAGTACACCATGTTTGTATTTTTTTTTGTAGTCCTGCATATTTTATTACATGCAGCTTGTCACTTTGGAAATTTTATGATTAGACACTAATATGCAACAAATTTTGAATCCTTACAGATAATATAGAGCACCCTAGGCCCTCCCAAGGGCAGAAAACAGACCAAGAGCTCATAGACTGGCTGCAACTGCAAGAAGCAGATGAAGATATCGTCAGAAAGATACATATTCCTGCAGTGTGGCTGCTGAGCAGTTCTGCCCTTATGGATCTCATCTCTGTTTCAGATCGTTAAAGAAAGTTACATGCTTTCTGACATTTCTAAAGATTTCACTAATGAGAATCTAAGATATCTTCACTACGCTAAGAGCCTCAGAACAGCCCAAAGACTTGGGCCATCTTCTACTGCTTTCCCAGGCCATAGCAGAGAGCTGGATCAGAAGAGTAGCAGCCGGGACTAGAACCGGAGCCCATATGGGATGCTGGCATTCAGGCCAGTGCTTTAACCTACTGTGCCACAGCACTGGCCACAACATAGTATTTCTAATAGAAGAGATGGTTAAGTCATTAACTCCTCTAAAATACAAGTTAAGTATTAGTTTTGAAACTCTGATTCATTCATGAGAAAAACAAAAGGTTAATTTTCTCTCTTTGCTTCTGGGTATGTAAATTTTCTTCTAAGAAATTAATCATGACTTTTACATCTCAGACCCTATTATGAGTAAGTAGAGAATATTGTGGGGTCATACGCTCATTCTATCAAAAGAACATTTCTCCAATTAAAGAAAACATTATGGGAATCCCATATGGGAACTGGTTTGAGTCCTTGCTCCTTGCTGCTCCACTTCTGATCCAGCTCCTTGCTATGGCCTGGGAAAGCAGTAGAAAATGGCCCAAGTGCTTGGGCCCATGCACATGCATGGGAGGCCAGAGCTATGGCCCAGCAGATTAACACCCTGGCCGGAAGCACTGTCATCCCATAAGGGCACTGGTTCAAGACCGGGCTGCTCAACTTCTGATCAAGCTTTTAGCTTATGGCCTGGGAAAGCAGTAGGAGAAGGCCCAAGTCCTTGGGCCCAAGCCTAAGTGGGAGACATGGAAGAAGTTCCTCGTTCCTGGCTTCAGATCAGTACAGCTCCAGCCATTACAACCAGTTGGGGAGTAAACCATCAGATGGAAGACTTCCCTCCCTCTCTCTCTCTTTCTCTCTCTCTCTCTCTCTCTGTGTGTGTAACTCTTTCAAATAAATAAACAAATCTTTAAAAAAAAAAGCCAGGAGTCAGGGAAATTTCATCCAGGTCCCTTGCTTGGGTGCAGGACCCAAGGATTTACCATATTCTGCTGCTTTCCCAGGTATGTTAGCAGGGAGCTGGATCAGAAGTAGAACATGCAATTGGTGCCCATAGAGGATGCTAGTGCTGCAGTTGTTGGTATAACCCATTTTGCCACAGTGCTGGCCCCATAACAATTTATAATTCCTAGTAATTAACAGGGAAGAAAGAAGTATGGCAGGATACCTTTTTTTTAGAAAAATTATTTTATTTATTTGAAAAAGTTATATAGATAGGGAGAGAGAGAGAGAGAGAGAGAGAGAGAGAGAATCTTCTGTCTGCTGGTTCACTGCCCAAATGGCTACAATGGACAGAGCTGAGCTGAACTGAAGCCAGGAGCAAGGAGTTTCTTCTGGGTCTCCCACATGTGCAAAAGGTCTCAAGGACTTGGGCCATCCTCTACTGCTTTCCCAGGTGCATTAGCAGGAGGCTGGACTGGAGGTGGAGCAGCCGGAACTCTACCAGCACTCATATGGGATGCCTGTATTTCAGGCCAGGGCTTTAACCTGATGTGCCACAGTGCTGGCTCCAACAGGTGACCTTTTACTCTCAATAATCTCCTCTTGGTATTGGCAGCAGTTTGTAATTTTTTGTTTATTTGCCTTCTTCTTAATCTATATTTTTAAAAAATTACAAAATGTTCCAGCACCCTGAGAACCTCCATCACAAGGGCATACCATCAGATGTTTGTCCAGAAAAGGGTGGTGTAGATGCAAGGTGGAAAATGCAAGGTGAGTTGATTCATCTTTCTCAGGCTGTGGTTTCCATGGGCAACTTTTACAACCAACTGCCTTATTTGTTCCTCTTCCACAGAGTGGAACACATGTTAAGTCATCCTATTTAGCCAAAAGCCAGTGGCAGCACTTCAATATGTCATCAATCCAGGGACAGCATTGTGGTACAAAGAGGTAAGTTGCCAACTGCAACAGCAGCATGCCTTATGGCACTGCTTTGAGACTCACCACCTTCACTTCTCATTCAGCTCTTTGCTTGGGAAAGCAACAAAGATTGCCCAAGAGTTTGGGTTCCTGCACCCCCATGGGGGACTGGGACAGAGTTCCAGGGTCCTGGCTTCAGCCTGGCTCAGCCCCAGCTATTGTGGCCATCTGGAAGTGAGCCAGCAGATGGAAGATAGAGATCTCTCTCTCTATTACTTTTACCTAAGCATACATTACATACATAAATGAAGATGCATCAATATAGCAACTTGTTGAGGAAAAGTCTTCTGATTATTGCAGGTTTTGTTTGAATGCAGAAAAATCTTCAGACACAAAAATTATAAACTGATTTATATTTATATTTCTCAACCACATACTTTTCAGAAAAAATTGTCTGCCACTCAGCATCAGGTATCAGTCTGAAAGCATTCATTAAAAAATCAAGTAATTTTACTAAGCACAAAAACCTCTAGTATAGACTGCATATAAACCAGTGGCTTCCATGGGTATACACAGATTGATTTTTGTTAATTTACGGGGATCACTGCACTTCCCTGGCATGGAGCTGTCTGAAGAGTTTAAACACTGATGGGTGTGGCATTATTTCTGATATTTGCTTATTATCCAGAGTGCATTTATTAAATATCTATCTTGAACTCCACACTCTATAAATCTATTTCAAATATGTAGATATTTAATGGTACTTACACATTTACAAACTGAGCTAATCCTCCTAACTTCTCTCTGGAATAGCTATGCCTTTGACATTGCCTTTTTTCACACATATGGAAATGCATAATATGCTTCTGTATGGTACTTCAGAATTTATAAAAGGCTTTTCAGGTAAGATTTACATAACATCATGTGAAAGTGGCCAAAGGACACAGTCTTCTCATTACAGAGGGGAGAGGTATGAAGTCACTCTCTGAACAGTTACTCAGATTCTATCAGTCAGGTTCAGAATCTTATTAGGTATCAGATACACATCTAGATTTTTTTCCCTACTGTCTCTTTGTCAGAATTCCCAGCCTATGAGTGAACTTCATCTGAATGAATGCTAATATTCAAGGTTCTAAGTGAAAAAATTACTGAGGTTTGTATTGGTGAGTAAAGCATGTGTCTAAATGTTACATGTATTTAATAATAAGTATTGAATCATATGAAACTGAATATAAGATTATGCAAATTTTTAAGATGAAGAGCATATATTTAAAACCACATTCTTACATTTTGCAAACGTGTTGAAACAGCTTACTGGAGCATGTGTTTGGCATAGTGGTAAAGCCTTCCACATCCCAGTCAGAATGCTCAGGGCTCAAGCCCTAGCCCTGCTTCTGCTTCTGTCTTCCTGCTAACAGAACCCTGGGAGGCAGCAGCTGATGGCTCAAGTACTTGAGTCCCTGCCACCTGTGTGGGAGACCCACACTGAGTTCCTGGCTTCAGCCTGACCCAGCTCTGGTTGGTGCAGACATTTGAGGAATGAGCAGGAAATGGAAGGGCTCTCTCTGCCTTGCAAATAAACAAAAATAACTATACAGACCTTTTCTTAAGGTGTCTTGTTCACATCTAAATGATTTCCCTTTTCACAGTAAAATGCCTAACTGTCCTCTTTAGTAACAATGCATGTTTTGCTCTCCATGTCCACTCCTGAGCTCCAAGTACTGGCAGCTCACCCTAGCATGCTGACTGGTTCCAATGTTCAAGTACTCATCTCCCATTCTCTTTTGGTGGGTCTACCAGAAAGAAAGGAGAGTATCTACAGTAATTAATATCTTACTGTGGCTCTTGCTGTCCACCTGCAGGCCTGAAGGATGACCACCTGAATACACACTGTGATGTTCTGGACGTAGTTTTCAAACTTCAGTCACTTTGCAGCTGAGGGACTCTGTCCTCGTCAATGACTTGAAAGCCTGCAGGAGTAGGGAGAAGCTGTGTTTGAAGAATTCACAAATACAGTGCATTGAAGCCAACCACTACCACCCCCACCACACCCCTACTTCAGGGTTCTGGCAAATCCCAAACCAGGAGTTTGGGACCAGCAGTGGTTCAGGAGGTGACCTCAACTCCTTACTCTGAACAGCTCCAAAGAGCCTGGTGCACCCAGCGGGAGCTCAGCACCTCGAACTCCCACCCTCCTGCCCTTGCCACCAGGATGCCCGGCTCCCAGAGCCTCCAGGAGGCCTGCAGCAGACCCGCAGGTCCAGGTGCACTGGGATGTGCGTCCAGAACTAACCCAAAATACAGGCCCAGCTTAAGTGTCACCTCCCCACAAAGTCACTGTCACCTACTCCCTCCCGGAAGGCTGCAGGCCAGCACCCGGCACCGGGTGTCATGGCATTTGGGGTTCACCCGCTCTCCCTCAAAGGAAGATGCCCCCGTGGGAACCCCGCTCCACCTGCAGCAGGGCTGGGGGTGGAAGGGCCGAGCCAGCCTCCACCCTAGGACTGCAGCCTGGGAAAGTCCAGGGCCCCAGTGCCCTTGCCAGGCATAGGGTCTCTCTAAGTGTACTCTGAGCCAGGGCCTCAGCCATCAGCAGCTCTCTTGCTTCCAGAATCTGCTGCAGGGCAGTTCAGGCTCAGTCCAGCAGGGGGCCTCAGGACAATCGTTGCTGCCCTGAGGCAGGACCAGTGCTGCAAGACCCGCCCCATGCTAGGCTGGGTATAGAGGCTGTGGACATTGGTGGGCAGCTGGTAGTTGCAGTGTGTGCGCATGACATGGGTGGTGTTAGGTTCTTGGCTGTCCCGTTTCGTGCCTTGGGGCTAAAATGCCGGTGGTGGCCCCTGAGTCAGGAGGGGCAGGAGAAGAAGAGACAGACCTGGTGAGTGTGACTGCCCACCTCTCCTGCCAGCCCTGCTGGCTGAGGCTTGCAGCACGTGCTGCACTTGGGGAAGCAATGAAGGCCAAGTCTCAGCAGGAAAACCAAGTGCGCGGTGCTGATTTACTCACTGACACAGCATCTGTGTGGTCTGCATGGGCAGACAGGGGGAAGGGTTTGGTAGAAGGGTGCTGGAGGTGCACTGGGCCTTTGTGCTGCTGCCTGCTGTAGGCATCCAGGGCAGCAGAGTCCTGCGGGGTCCCTAGAGATCCTGGCCATGCTGTGCCTTCCATCATCCACCCTCCTGCACTGATGCTGGGGGAAGTGCTTCTGTGGTTGATATCTCATTGGAATCCATGGTCATTTTCTCATGATGGGCTGATCTCACACAGTGACAATCATGGAACAAATCACTGTTCTGTGGCATCTGCCTCCCAGGAGCATTGCAGGTGGACAGGGGGAAACGGGTGACTGGTGGCACCTCCTGTGCATGGTCTCTGTCCCATCCTGGACCGAAGGTGGAAAGGGAAGGAGAGGAGCTGGCTCAAAGCAGTCCCGCTGCGGGTTCCATTAGGTGCAAAATGTCTCCCGATTGCGGTTAACCTTGCAGAGAAACTGTCTCCTTTTGTGGGCAAGTGACAGCATCTGCTTTATTAGCTGTGCAGTGTATTGATAATTAAAATTTGGGCATCCCTATCTATAGTCCTCACAGCATAGTTACATTCTGAGGAAGTGATGAAACTGCTCAGTACTTCGGGGCTGAGTGTAATATTAGGTGGGCAAGCCTGTTGTTGGCTTTTGGTTTATAGCTATTGGGCGACTTTATTTGGTAAAAATGCATTCAGGCTCAGTAGTGTATTCAAGGATGACCACTTACTGAATTGTCTTTTTTTTTTTTTTTTGTAAGAATAAGAGTATTGAAGACTGGGTTGAGCTACCTATGGCAAAACTCCACCATTCCTGGGAAGGCCACAATTGGCAAGAAAAGCAGGTAGCAAGCTTTCACCAAGTAAGTTGAGATTCCTGTGTTTGCAATCTGAAGAGCTCACTGCTGAGCTGGGAGGGGAACTGCTCTGAGCACAACTCATTAGAGAACTGTTCTTGCAGACCTTCCCCGAAGGAAGCACTGTTGTGGTCAGAAGCATTCCAGGAGCTGCTGGCCAGCAATTGTGAATTAGGCTTGAATTGAATCCACTGCAAGTATCACAAGAGTGCAGAAAGGCTGTGTCCTCAAATCAGCAGCTCACCAAGGAGAATTTGACTTAACCTAGAAGGTCTGTTTATCTCCGCTTATTTCTCAACATATTCACACCAGGTGGGGAAGATAAATCACCCTTCAGCTCTGCAATGGCAGTGCTCTTGGTTGAGGCTGAGGATGCTTTTCATTGCATGCAGTGTTTGCAAGAGACTTAGTTCCCTGAGGATTTATGCCTCTCCTGTAAATACATTTTTGGCATTAAAACAAACTGAAGTATTTCTGTTTTAGTAGTATGGAACCAACTTAAGTATATTGCCTACTGGCATCTTTGTCTTTAAAGAGCTAAATCCACAGGATTACAGGATTGAGTAAAAACAAGAGAATAGCTAATCCTAGTACTAGAAAAGCACAAGGGAATGTTTGATCATTAGCTTCCTTATATTCCTCATGTTTCTTTTTATTTTTCTGCCTGCTCTTCCCTACATACAGATGGTCTGGCTGTATTGGAAGCTTTTTTAAAAACTGAATTCTGTGAAGAAAATATAGGCTACTGGCTAGCTTGTGAAAACTTCCAAAAAAATCCACCCACCCCAGAAGCTATCCTTATATGCAAGAAAAATATATACACTCTGCTTAGAAAAAGGCCCAAAAGAGGTTAGACACAATTCCTCATTTCAGCATAAAGTGTACACTCTTGACATCAAGAAGCAACAAAAGAAGTAAAGACATAAGACTAAAGCAAGGGCCAGGGAATCTGAAAAGCTTCCTCTCCTGATGCCCTGACTTTCAAATAAGTCTCCCCAGACCTGGCAGGTGGAGCTCATCACACATTACAGCTTCTGATTTCCACTTTCAAAGAGCAGAGCCCCCTTCTCTAACAAAGGATAATGAGTGATCTTTGTTTCAGATGAACACGCTTTCAAACCAAAACTCTTATTATCCAAAATATAAGAGAAGCTATGACTCCCAGCTTTACAACTGCCTCGAAAAGGGTGTATTGCTTGATGGAGAATAACTTTCTGAAGTTGTATTTATTGGCAAGGCAGAGTTACAGAGAGAAAAAGAGAGGGAAAGACAGCGGTCCATCTGCTGGCTCACTCCCTAAATGGCCACAATGGCCAGGGCTGGGCCAGGCTGAAGCCAGCAGCTTCCTCCAGGTCTCCCATGTGGGGGCAGAGGACCAAGCGCTTGGGACATTCTCTGCTGCTTTACCCAGCAAGGAGTTGTGGAAGAAGTAGAGCAGCTGGGAGTCAAACCGGCATCCATGTGGGTTGTTAGTGCTGCAGGCAGCAGTGTAACTTGCTATGCCACAACACCAGCCCCCAGAAAGAACTCTTATCCCTGGTCTTTCTTTTGAGTCAGAATGCTCCCAGGACTTGTGTTGAAAACCACAGATCACCACAGAACCCCATGAGAAGAAAAAGGAGTCCCAGAGTAGAGGACATGTTCTGTTTCCTACGGCAGAAGTTTTTGACTGCCAGAGACGAACATTCAATTCAGCCTGGGTGTTTGGGAAATATACCTCGCAACTGGGGATTCCAGTTCAGGTAGTAAATCAGGAAGCTGCTGACTGTCCAGGAGATGCCTGTATCAGAACAGCTTCCACCACCGTGAAGACACAGGCAGGAAATACGTGGTCTGAGTGGGGTGGGTCTCACTGGAAAAGCAGGACTCTGAGATGGAAGATAATGCAATGGAATGCTGTTGTTCCAGACTCACTTAAAATCAATAGGTCTGGGATTCTGTAGCCTTAGCTACCTAGCTCTACATCTTTCCTTAAATCCATCCATATTACCACATGGTTTTAATTCTAGGTTTTAAGTCCAAACTAATGTAACATGTTTATTATGTAGAATCATCCATTCTATTGTTGTGTATTGCTGAAGCTGAAGTGATGTTTGAATTGTTAAATGGTATATAAAATAGTGAGTGCTCATGTGTAGAAAACCACAGTGGCTGTTCCAAGTGCCAAACACTCTTGAAGGCAGTTAAGCTTTGAAGTGGTCTTTGAATATTTGAATACATTTATTTTGATAACTAATGTCATTGAATACTCAGAGTCCAGGTGTGAGTTGATTTGATTTTTGTAACTGGAAATATGACCAACATAAGATCTTTGTAGTAGAGAAGAAGCATGCATTACTGAATCTGTGCAGGGAGAACTGACAGCCCCCAGAGCTGAGATGAGGGTGGCAAGGAAGATGCTCTTTTCTAAACCTAAGTCACAGCACATCTTTAGAACGACCCAGGGTTAAAATTACTAACAGAATCTTTAATTAAACATTAAGGTATTTGATGAGAATAGAACATTGACCTAAATCCCTTCTTGAGGATTAAGAACCAGCTAAATAGGAGGCTGCGGTGGTGACCTCGAAGGGGTTGGAGCCTGGGGTCAGAGGTCGTGGGTCCCAATGGCTGGTCCAGAATCATCACGGGCTACCTGGGTCGTGGGCCAGCACCATGGCTCGGGGCTCCAGAGGTCGGGGGAAGCCTGCTGGGCCCCTTCTTGCTTCCTTCTTTGGGCAGAAGTCAGGCATCACAAAGTGACCTAAAGTGACCAGTTTGGTGCCGAAATCCCTGAGGCACCACTGGAGCCCGGGGCCAGGCCTGCAGGCAGGGCAGAAGCAGAGGGGAGACACCGGGACCTGGGGGCCAAGGCTTCAGGTGTTTCTGTTGGCCCCCAGGCACCCACGGGGCCTCAGCCTCTCTCACAACAGAAATGTGCATGCACCTCAGACCATTTTTACCCTTAATTCCACTTTAAAGAAAGGTTCATCGAGGACGGACTCATGGCATGGGGGTGCAACCACAGCCTGCATGGCCCACATCATGGGCACCAGTTCCATTCCCTGATGCCCTACTTCCTCTCCAACTCCAGCCAACGAGTGCAGTGGTGATGGACAGGTGCTTGGACCCCACACCACATGGAGATGGGAGGGGGCTCATGGGCCTTCAGCCTCACCCAAACATTGGGGAATCAAACCAGCAGATCGAAGACCCCTGTCTCTATGCCTTTCAAATAAATCTCTTAAAATAAATAAAAAAGAAATGCAAATAAAAAGAACCAGCTAAATAGACATGAACTGTATGGAGACAAACACCAATATTACATTACTCAACTCTCCACTGCTCCAATGAACAAAGAAAACAAATAAGAGGGATATAGGCCTCCCCTTTTTTGTTATCCTTCCCTTGGTTCCAACTAGCATGGGCTTCCAGAAAATGTGCAAGGAATCCATTCTCTTCTATGGTCAATACATGATCTCAGAATTTCCCTTATTCATTTGCCTAACAGATTTTGATTATGTCACTCTAGGTAAAGGGAAGGCAAGAAAACTGCCCTTTTCCCCCATTTTTAAAATCTATTATTTATTTGAAAGGCAGAGTTATAGAGAAGGGGTAGAGACAGATCTTCCATCTGCTGGTTCACTTCCCAAATTGGCCTCAGCTGAGCCAATCTAAAGTCAGGCGCTTCTGCCAGGCCTCCCACATGAATGCAGTGGTTCAAGCACTTGGGCCACCTTCTGATGCTTTCCCAGGCACATTAGCAGGGAGCTAGATTGGAAGTGGAGCAGCTGGGACTTGAATCAGCACCCATATGGGATGCTGGCACAGCAGGCCATGGCTTTACCCACTGTGTTGGTACCGTGTGTTTGTGTGTGTGTATGTGTGTGTGTGTATGTATGCATGTATTTTTATTTCAAAGACTCATTTATTTATTTGAAAGGCAAGGTTAGAGAGGGAGAGACATAAGAAGAGAGATCTTTCAACCTCTGGTTCACTCCCCAAATGTCCACAACAGCAGAGGCTGGGCCAAGCCAAAGCCTGGAGGCTGAAAAGCAGATAATCTTTAGTTATTAATTTAAAATGAATAGGCTGTAGCTGGTACTGTGGCATATAAGGTAAAGCCACCACCTGCAGTGCTGGCATTCCCTATGGGCACTGGTTCATGTCCCAGCTGCTCTGCTTCTAATCTAGCTCCCTGCTAATGTGCCTGGGAAAGCAGCAGGAGATGGCCCAAATACTTGGGTGCCTGAATCCATGTGAGAGAGCTGGAAGAATCACCAGGCTTTGGATTAGCCCAGCTCCAGCTGCTTGCAGCCACATGGGGATTAAAACAGCAGACAGATCATCTCTATTTATGTGTCACTCTTTATAATGCTGTCTTTCAAATAAATAAATAAATAAACCTTTAAAAAAGGTTTATTAATGTATGCTATAATCCAATCCAGGAACAGTAAGAGAAGCATTAAATATTGCTACCTATATTTTTATTTTTTAATTTTTTTAAACTTTTATTTAGTGAATATAATTTTCCAAAGTACAGTGTATGGATTACAAAGGCTTCCCCCCATAACTCCCCTCCCACCAGCACCCCGCCCATCTCCCACTCCCTCTCCCATTCCATTTACATCAAGATTCTTTTTCAATCATCTTTATACAAAGAAGATCGATTTAGTTTATATTAAGTTTTCATCAGTTTGCAGCACACAGAACATAAAGTGTAAAATACTGTTTGAGTACTAGTTATAGCATTACTTCACATTGGACAACACATTAAGGACAGAGATCCCACATAAGGAGTAAGCACACAGTGATTCCTGTTGTTGACTTAACAATCTGACACTCTTGTTTATGGCATCAGAAATCTCCCTGGGCTCTAGTCATGAGTTGCCAAGGCTATGGAAGCCTCTTGAGTTCACTGACTTCGATCTTATTTAGACAAGGTCATAGTCAAAGTGGAAGTTCTCTCCTCCCTTCAGAGAAAGGTACCTCCTTCTTTGATGGCCCGTTCTTTCTACTGGGATCTCACTCACAGAGATCTTTTATTTAGGTCCTTTTCTTTTCTTTTTTTCTTTTTTTTGCCAGAGTTTCTTTCCATACCTAAAATACTCTCATAGGCTCTTCAGCTAGATCTGAGTGCCTTAAGGGCTGATTCTGAGGCCAGAGTGCTGTTTAGGACATCTGCCATTCTACAAGACTGCTGTGTATCGCACTTCCCATGCTACCTATATTTTATATAGTCTGAGTATTGTATAAACTAAAATATACAACACTAGGAGTATGCTATCAGTAATTACACTGCCAATCTCAGTGATTATAAATAAGAATTTTAGCAACTATACTGATTCTGAACAGTGATTCAATGATTCTGTTTTTAAATTTAAAAATGCCCATGAACTTGAATGTTTCTGTGTAGCTCCTCATAGAACTACAAGCTTTAGAATTTCTATGCTGTTTAGCATTTCATCTTCAGTGCGAACTTGATTATTACACTGCCAGTTTATAAAACACTTCACAGTCATGTGAGCCTAACCATAAGATAGGACTGTGTAGAATAAATCCTTTAACTATAAAGACAATCTTATCTCACAAGGGAGGAAGATCCAGAGGGGTCAAATGACTTGCTAATGTCACTTAGCTCTGTCAGCACAGAAACAAGGAAAGCTCTCAGCTTCCTGCCACCTCCCCTTACACCACCTGCCTCAACTAGATGAACCTGTAATTTTAAGGACACTCAGGCACCATGAGTTTAAATGAATTTTTCAAGGTTACATGACAAGTACCAAAGCCAGAAGCAAAAATTATTGCTTCCATCTTTCTCTTCCTTGTCCACAATGGAAGTCCGATGTACAGTTATGCATTATTCTAATATCACAACCAAGAAGCATTATTTTTCCCCAATTTAACAATGAAACTTTTTTTCCATTGAGGAAGTTATTTTAATGGATGATACAAACATACTTTTTTGTTTTTTAATTGGAGATGCAAAGAAATGAACAAGTAGACAGAGAAGTAGTATTCACCCTCTAGTTCACTGCTGAAATGTCCCCAGTGGCCAGGGCTGTCCCAGGAGTAGGGAACCCAATCATCTGAGCCATTTCTTGCTAGCTCCCAGGGTCTACATTATCAGGAATTTGGAGGCAGGTACTGGAACCAGGAATCAAACCAAGAAACTCCAATATGAGACATAGGCATTTGAACCACAAGGCTACACCCTGGCTTCCAGACTTGTTTTTTCACCAGTCCTCTGAAAAGGAAAGTTAATTACAACCTGAAATCCAAGACTCTGGAGTCCTCAGGTGTGTGCTTCTATGCAAGTTGATGCATTAGAGTTACATATGTTGCCCAAGAGTCTGCAGTTTAGAGAGAACAGAAGAGTGAAACATGTGTCAGAGGATGTCAGCATTGGAGAGGTGGCTGTGCTCTAGTCAGAGGCTGAGGAGGACAAGTCCACAGGGAGCAGCAGCTTGATTTAGTCACAAGGAAACCGGCTGTTTCTGGATTCATCCACCCCTCCCAGCTGACTGGCTGTGGAATTCTGATTGAATTCACCTGAAAATCCCACTCCCACTCGATTTGGAGGGAATTAATATCTGTCCCCTAAGTAAAAGGGTTCCATTTCTTTTTCCAAACCACAAAAAATCATGTTGGTTGCGTTGCCTGTAAATTTCTAAGCATGAAACACCAATTTTTTTTTTTTTAATTTCATAATAGCTACTCTGTCTGAACTCTTGTTTGTATTGCATCAGAATACAAAATCTTGGGAGGAAGAAGGCAAAACCAACTCAGACCCAGAAAACATTTAGAAAATTGCTGCTTAAGTACCAAAATTAGCAGAGGCACACAAAACAGTGACAGAAAGCCAGAATTGGAGCAAGCCAACAGCTATGCCCTGATTCAAAAAGACGGTTCCTGCTGTACCCTGAACTCCTTATTCCAGCCTCCAAACCAAAGCTAACATCAGAAAATTCATTACAAACCATGATAAATAAGAAAACTGTGAAAAAAGCCAAAGAAATGCAAGAGTCCTTAGTGATATTGGGCTTGATTTAGTCACAAGGAAACCGGCTGTTTCTGGATACATCCACCCCTCGCAGCTGACTTGCTGTGGAATTCTGATTGAATTAACCTGAAAATCACAGTCAAACTCGATTTGGAGGAAATTAATATCTGTCCCCACAGCAAATTGGTTCCATTTCATTTTCCAAAACACAAAAATTCATCTTAGTTATCCTGCCTGTAGATTTCTAAGCCTGAAAAGCCAATTTATTATGTTTTTTATTTCATAATGGATCCTCTGTCTAACTTCTTGTTTGTACTGCATCAGAATACAAAATTTGGGATGGAAGAAGGCAAAAGAAACTCAGACCAAGAAAACATTTAGAAAATTGCTGCTCAAAACCAAAAATTGGCTGAGGCACCCAAAACAATGACAGCAAGCCAGAATTGGAGCAAGCCAACATCTGTGCCCTGATTGAAAAAGACCATTCCTCCCGTGCCCTGGACTCCATATTCCAGTCTGAAAACTAAAGCTCACATCAGAAAATTCATTACAAATCATGATAAATAAGACAAATGTGAAAAAAGCCAAAGAAATGCAAGAGTCCTTTGTGATATTAGGCTTGATTTAGTCCCATGTAAACTGGCTGTTTCTGGATTCATCCACCCCTCCCAGCTGAATGGCTGTGGAATTCTGATTGAATTCACCTGAAAATCGCACTCACACCTGATTTGGTGGGAATTAATATCTGGTGCTGGTTCTGCGGGCTGGGGCTTTAACCCACTGTGCGATAGCACTGGCCCCTGTAAGTGGTTTTCTTAATTATTCCCAGCTTTCTGTCTGTTTTGTTTTTAGATTTATAATAATTTCTTAATGAAAATGGATGTAGGAAGGTAAATTTTATTCTCAGGGAATATATAGAAACAAGATGTATGATGAATTTGTCATGACTATCAATCATTGCATTTATCCAAGAAAAGGCAATGTCATCTCTCATTTTCTGTTGCCATAGCAAAATATATATTTGTTATATGATTTCAATTGAAGTCAAGGATAATATTCTAAATTTTGGGGTCATAATGTCCAACACATTCTTTAGTGTTATACAGATGATGTAGTGGGCAGTGTTTTAGTTCCACCCTGGAAATAAACACTTAGCATTCTGCAAGAGAATTACTTACCTAGGGCTAAACCACAAATCAGTGACATTTATTATTTTTTTTGACAGGCAGAGTGGACAGTGAGAGAGAGAGAGACAGAGAGAAAGGTCTTCCTTTGCCGTTGGTTCACCCTCCAATGGCCACCATGGCCGGTGCACAGCAGCCGGCCCACTGTGCTGATCTGATGGCAGGAACCAGGTACTTATCCTGGTCTCCCATGGGATGCAGGGCCCAAGGACTTGGGCCATCCTCCACTGCACTCCCTGGTCACAGCAGAGAGCTGGCCTGGAAGAGGGGCAACTGGGACAGAATCTGGCACCCCGACTGGGACTAGAATGAAGTGTGCCAGCGCCACAAGGTGGAGGATTAGCCTAGTGAGCCGCGGCGCTGGCTGCATTTATTTTTTTTAATTGTTAGAGTAATGCAGTCCTTAATAGTTTGAGGAGATGAACTTGATTCCCAGCTAGAGTAAGAACACTGTGGGGAAAATAATCTACTGCATGTTCTTTCACGTTTTAAGATTGTATTTAACAATTTATTTATTTATTTAAAAGAGTTACACAGAGAGAGGAGAGGCAGAGAGAAAGAGACAGAGGAGAGATCTTTCATTCAACATTTCACTCTCCAATTGGCTGCACTGGCCGGGCTGCACCCATCTAAAGCCAGGAGCCAGGAGAATTTTCTGGGTATCCCACACGGCTTCAAAGGCCCAAATCCTTGGGCCTTCTTCTACTGCTTTCCCAGGTCATAGCAGAGAGCTGGATCAAAATTAGAGCAGCTGGGTCTTGAAACGGTGCCCATATGGGATGCTGGTGCTTTAGGCCAGGGCATTAACCCACTGTGCCACAGTGCCAGCCCCAAGGTTTATTTATTAACTTATTTGAAAGGCAGAGTAATAGAGATAGGGAGAGATGGGTAGTGAGAAAGAGATATCTTCCATCTGCTGGTTCATTCAACAAATGGCCACAATGGTTGGCCAGGCCAAAGCCAGGAGTCTGGAACTCTATCTGGGTCTCCCATATTTGTGGAATTGGCCCAAATACTCAGGCCATCTTTCACTGCTCTTTCAGCCACTTTAGCAGGGAACTCAATTGGAAGTGGAGCACCAAGGACTCAAATTGTCTGTCCACATGGGATGCCTGAATTGCAGGTGGAGATCTACCTGCTGTACCACAATGCTGGTGCCTACTGCAGGTTCTCAAAGCTCTCTGTATTTCCCTCAGTCACAAATGCAGATTATAGTACAGAATTTCTCAGGTTCTGTTCTTGGGTAAATAACTCCATAGCTTTTACTTTAATTTGTTATCATGTTATTTCAGTTCTTTAAATGTTTATGAGTAGAATAATTATAGAAAAAGCAAAAGCTACTTTCTATTCTTTCTTGAATCTCCTCCCTTACTTAAAATATTTATGAGCCTGATAGAGAAAGAAATTGATGGAGTGAGAGAAAGCTAGAAAGCTCCCATGCACTTCTTCACTGCCTAAATAAAAATATCAAACAGAGGTGGGGCACAACTGAAGCCAAGAGTCAGGAATGGAATCTAGGCCTCCCTCTTGGTTGGCATCACCATTGCTTCCCCTGGTCTGCATTAGCTGGGAGCTGGAAACTGGAGCTGGCACTGAAATCCAACTTTGGAAATTTGATGCAGAGAGAGAGTATCTGAGCTGGCATCATAAACACTAAGTTAAATGCCTACTGTCTCTTTTAAAAATTTTTTTCTCTGCCATAATTGCATTGACTGTGTATAGTGTTTTTCTGGAAATTCTTCATTGTTCAATCCCTTCATAACTTCCCTGATGGTTTCTTGTCTTTTTTCCTGAATACTTCTACATTCTTCTGAACACTGCTCATTCCAGAGTGACTCTTGTCCCCCTTTCAGCCTACTGTGCAATTGCCCTTGACATAGTCTGGCCTTTGTGAACAGAAATTCCTGTTTCCCTCCAGCTTGGGCAATTTTCACAGCCTTTATACCATAGGTTTGATCCCCTGTGGAATGCTTCTGTGTGGCTGCCCAAATGCTCATAAATCTGAAATGAAATGGCATTCTTGCTTCTTCATCCATACCCATGTAGAAGATATACAACTGCCATTGTTTGTTAGGTGACAGAGTTGACATGTTGACCAGGAGTGTTCTGTCACAGGGGATGATAGCATTTGAAGACCTGGCTGTGTACTTTACCTGGGAGGAATGGCAGAACATGAACCAAGCTCAGAAAATCCTGTACAGGGATGTGATGCTGGAGACCTACAGCAGCCTGTTCTCCCTGGGTGAGTGACACTCATCACATGCCCAATGGTAACATTTTCTTGCTATTTGACAACTAAGTGAGCACTATTCATAAAGTTGAATGAGGGACAGGTATAGAATTTGAGTCCATGAAGAATCTGAATATCTATCACCTGGGAAGGATTTCACATTGGAACATTTGTTGCATAGCTCCTGGACCAAGCTGTACTCCTTTCATTAACCCAAGATAGTGATTTCACAAAGTCTATATTGTTTCCATTAGTAGGGCACTGCAGGACCAAACCTGACTTGATCTTCAAGTTGGAGCAAGGAGCAGAGCCATGGATGGGGGAAGAATGCCTACATCAGAGCCTTCCATATCAGTGTGTACATAACGGGCAGGGAGGCCAAAGCAGAAGCAGTGCAACAGATATTGACTGGTGTTCTTTCCACGAGTTTTTCCCAAGTCTTACTCCTGAAGACAGCTGGTCCTGTGATTCAGACACAGACATTCTACAGTATCTATGGAGATCAGTATCTCTGGTAAAGGCAAAGGAAATGAAGTTTTCTGTGAAAATCAACAAACCTCCAGAAACTCAAATTATCACAGAGGAGTGTTTATAGAAAGAAACAAGAGGAGGCAACCAGGGCTGATGTCTTCACAATGAGTTAGAAATCAATTTTCAATAATTGAGCAGACTCTGGGTTGCAGGAATAAATTATTTCAACTGGTGGGAATGTATAGCCAAGGTGGTATATTGGAACTTTCTGTAACTGTTGTAGTTATTAGAAGATTAGGATGTCAGGTTTCCTTAGAAATATGGGGAAACTATAATAGTGCAGATAAAACAGAGATTTTCATTAGAAAAATCCCACAAATGCTGTTTGCCTGGGAAGACAGAACACAAGACAACCACATATTCAAATCTTGTCCCATGAATGTGATCCTGCTTAGAGTATAGACACATTTCACTCTTTACCTTCAAGGAAATGATCTAGTAAAACTTCCCCATATTTATGGTTGAAATATCACAGAAGTACAAAACCCACAATTTTTCTAAAAATGAATTGAAAAAGGGGCTGGCACCGTGGCTCACATGGTTAATCCTCCCCCTGCAGCACCAGCATCCCATATGGGCCCCGGGTTCTAGTCCTGGTTGCTCCTCTTCCAGTCCAGCTCTCTGCTGTGGCCCGGGAGGGCAGTGGAGGATGGCCCAAATGCTTGGGCCCCTGCACCTACAATGGAGATAAGGAGGAAGCACCTGGCTCCTGGATTTGGATTGGCATAGATCCAAATGTATTTGCCATTTGAGGGGTGAGCCAATGGAAGGAAGATCTTTGTCTCTGTCTCTCACAGTCTAACTCTCACAAATAAAGAAATAAAAATACATTAAAAAATGAACTGAAGAAATGGACAGGGAAAAATTGGTTTCTAGATTACAGGTGAATATATTTATTAAATATTAGTCCATTCTGTGAAGTCTTATTCATTTTTGTGAAAGTAGAAAGTGAGAGAGAAACAGTGAGGAATAGATTTTCTATTAACTCTCTCCCCAAATACTATCAACAGTTATGACTAATCTGAAGCCAGAAGCCTGGAATTTCACCTACTCATCTCTATCACAGGGTCCCAAGCACATGAACCATTATCTGCTGCTTTCCAGTATCTATTATCTCAGAGCTGTATTGGAAGCAGAGTAGCCTCGGCTTAAACTGGCACTGTTTTGAGATACAGGCATCCCAAGCAGTGATTTAAGACATCTTACCACAAAAACCATTCAATCATACTTGGAAAAAATTCTGGTAGTAAACAGGATCATGGATGAACATTGGAAAATCTATGGATACAATTTAATATATTAATGTATAATGGAGAAAACCTGTATATTCATAAATATGTATCTTCTAATCATTTTTTGAAAATCTTATGATGGAATGAGGATATAAGCCTGAGCCATTCTCCCTCATTGCCCAAAGTAGATAAACTTTGGAATGTATTCCTTGCCCTTGAAACTCAATTGGGTCTCACAGCCTATTGCCTTCATACCCCACCCTGCATTATTTTCCAGGTTCCTAAGGCCCCCACCCAGTTCCTGGAATTCCCCTCCACTGCTGCCCCCTACCCTCATGCCCAGCCTTAGCCCTCCTCAAAAAGGTCTGGCCCCTGGGAATTGGGGCCTTCATGCTCCATCTTGTACAGGCAGTTGGTCACCCACCTCTGTGGATTAATTTTCTCTGAATAAATTCTGTCTGGCTGTAAATTCATACACTTTCTCCTCTATTCTACAACTCTTTTCCTAACATTTTGGTGCCCTGTGTGAGGAGGCACAAATGCAGAACTTTTCCTAACATCTTATCCCTCTTAAATACAAGTAACTTCATTCCTTTTACACGAGTATGCTAGAAGAAACAATTATATTTGATGTAGTGACATCATTTTTTTCGCACTTCAGTTGCCATGAAACTGGATGAACTGATTAAGACCAACCAGAAAAGTCTGGAGAAAAATCTGCATCAGGATGTTATGACAAATAATAAGACATTAACTCCCAAGGGAGTTGAATTCAGAAAAACACTTAATTTAAGTATAAGCCATATTCCAAAACTGAGTATCAAAAAGAGAAACTATTCAGGAATAAAACCTGAAGAATGCAGTATATGTCACAATATGTGTCCCCATTGTGGGCCTGATCAACTACAAGCTGGAGAGAAATTTTGTGCTACTAAGGTACCTGGGAACACTCTCCAGTTCTGTGAACCTCTTAATCAACAGCACAATATTCAGATCAAGGAGCAGGCACTTGAACAAATTGGACAAGGGAAAGTCTTCAAAAGCAAGAATATATTCTGTGAATCTGAGAAGCTTTTTATGGTAGAAACCTGTAATAAGTCAATTGCCACTATTGGCAAGACAACTCAAATAGTACAAGATTTCCATAAGAATTCTAACCTCAGTATACATCAACAAAGTCCCAAAAGAGAGAACGTTTATAAGTATATTGGGCCTGTGGAACCTGTTATTTACCAATCACATGTTAGACTGAATCATAGACCAAATATAGGGAAGAAATCCTATGCATGTAAACCTTGTGGGAAGTCATTCAGTATTAAATTCTGCCATACCCTCCATCACAGCACTCATATAAGTGGAAAACCCTCATGTGTGTAATGATTGTGGAGAAACCACTCACCAGAAGTCAGATCTCATTAGACATCAGAGAATTCACACAGGGTTGAAATCTTATAAATGTAATGACTGTGGGAAGTTCTTTGGCCAGAAGAAACACCTCATAAATCATCAGAGAATTCACACAGGTGAGAAACCTTATGAATGTAATGACTGTGCAAAATCCTTTGGCCAGAAGGCAAACCTCCTAAATCATCAGAGAATTCACACAGGGGAGAAACCTTATGAATGTAATCATTGTGGAAAAGCTTTTGGCCAGAAATCAACACTCACAAATCATCAGAGAAGTCACACAGGGGAGAAACCTTATGAATGCAATGACTGTGGAAAAACCTTGGGCCAGAAGTCAAACCTCATAAATCATCAGAGAAGTCACACAGGGGATAAGCGTTTATGAGTGCAATGACTATGGAAAACTCTTTGGCCAGAAGCCACACCTCATAAATCATCAGAGAATTCACACAGGGGATACGCCTTATGAATGCAGTGACTGCAGAAAAGCCTTTGGCCAGAAGGCAAACCTCAGAAAGCATCAGAGAATTCACACAGGGGAGAAACCTTATGAATGCAATTACTGTGGAAAAACCTTAGGCCAGAATTCAAACCTCAGAAAGCATCAGAGAATGCACACAGAAGACAAGCATTATGAATGCAATGCCTGCGGAAAAAGCTTTGGCCAGAAATCACAACTCAAAATGCATCAGAGAAGTCACACAGGGGAGAAACCTTATGAATGCAATAATTGTGGAAAAGCCTTTGCTGAGAAGTCAAAGCTCACAAAGCATCAGACAATTTGTACTGGGGGAAACCTTATGAGTGCAATGACTGTGGAAAAACCTTTGCTGAGAAGTCAAACCTCAGAAAGTATCAGAGCCTTCACACCATGGAGAAAGCTTATAAATGAAATGACTGTGGAAAAGCCTTTGGTCCCATCCTTGCATACCAAGGATAAATCCCACTTGGTCTGGGTGGATGATCTTTCTGATGCATTGTTGGATTCAATTGGCCAGAATTCTGTTGCAGATCTTTGCATGTATGTTCATCAGGGAAGTTGGTCTATAATTACTTTCTTTGTTGCACTTTTTTCAGGTTTAGGAATGAAGGTGATGCTGGCTTCATAGAAAGAATTTGGGAGAATCACCTCTCTCTCAATTGTTTTGAATAACTTGAGAAGAATTGCAGTTAGTGCTTTAAATGTCTGTTAGAATTCAGCAGTGAAGCCATCCAGTCCTGGGGTTTTCTTGGCGGCGAGGATCTTTATTACTGATATCATTTCCATCCGGTTATGTGCGTGTTTACGTTTTCTATATCTTTGTTGCTCAATTTAGGTAGGTTTTATGGATGGAAGGATGGTGGAAAGCCTCTTTGCTGTACTTCATAACTCATAAGATATCAGAGAATCCACACAAGGAATTTTCTACATGACCTTTTTGTGCAAGTTATCTCATGAAATATTAGAGAATTCACCAAGGGGAGAAATGCATGAATGTAATACATGTGAATAAGCCTTTGTGGTGCAAATCAGACCTCATCAAACATAAAAGAATTCTCATGGGGAGCAATTTTATGAATGTAATGACTCAGAGCCTTTTACCATAATTCAGCCCTCATTGTACATCATCAAATTCATATAGGGAAAAACTCCTTTGAAAGTAAAATCCCTTTAATTAGAAGCCATACCTCATAAGACAACAGGGAATTCACATGGGAGAGAAACCTTATGGGTGTAATGAGTGTTGGAAAGCTCTGCCCAAATCTCTCCTTATATCAGAATGCACAACATATATATCTAATGAATGAAATAAATGTGAGAAAGTCATTTCACATAGGTAATGCCTCATAATCCATCATGGAATTTGAACAAGGGAGAGACCTTAACAATATAATGAATGTGGAAGAGCTTTTCTCCAAAATTCATGTAAGTATTGTGACAAAACCTTTTGCTGGAAATCACATCCTATCCAACAGAGACTCATGTAAAGGAGAAAGCTTATAAATATTATTAGTGTGAAAAGGTTGTTTGTCAGAAGTCAATGGTACATCAGAGAATTGACACAGGTGGTTTCTTAGGAGTATACCGATTGTGTAAAAACATTTTCTTTATTTCAGGCTTGTATAGATACAGAATTCACAAAAGGTGATAGTCTTTGCATGCTGTAAATACGATAAAACCTTTAGCCAGAAATTAGACATCAACAGACTTCAGAGAATTCATAAGGAACAAAAGTCTATGCAATGAATTTGGAAAAAGTATTTCTGCTATAAATCAGTCTTCAATTCCCATGAATAGACTCACAAATGAGAAAACATGCATGCATACAAAAGTTTTGTACCATAAATTATCTCTAGATGGTAAACTAATATATCACACAAAAGAAAAATCATGAGTATAATGGAATTGGGAATCGCTTTGCTATAAGGCAGAGTTCCAGAAAGCTTAGCAAGATTACAGAAAAGTCTCTGAAAATGTAACATGTCTGAAAGATTTGTTGGCATCACAAACTGGAGGATAGCTCAAGTGCATGTGTTTTTGTGACCTGGCATCCAAATTGATATCTCTTTTTCTTTGATGAATTCCTTGTTTATTTATTTAGCAGATTTAGAGACAAAGGATTCCTGTCCATTGATTTACTACTATATGCCCACAATTGCCATGGTAAGGTCTATGGCAAAAACTGAGTGCTGGGGGCTGTGAATCTGATTCATCACTGATAACATTGAAGACATTGGTTCCTGGTTCTTATGCTGCTATGCATGGAAATGTTTCTCTAATTTCATTTTCAATTAGTTCATTGTTAATATAAAGAAATGCTTCTAATTTTTAAAATTTCATTGAAATAATTTGTGATTAATGTGTCCTAGTCATGCATTATTACAGGGTGTAGTGCAATATTTGCACACATTTATGCAGTAAAAAGTGATCAAGCTAAGCAACTACAGTTTTATTAAGTTTTTAAAGAGTTATTTATTTGAAAGACAGAGTTACAGAGAGAAGTAGCAGCAGAGAGAGAGAGAGGTCTTCCTCTGCCGGTTCACTCCCCAGGTGGCCCAATGGCCGGAGCTCTGCCAATCTGATGCCAGGAACCAGGAGCTTCTTCCAGATCTCCCACTTGGGTGCAGGGACCCAAGGACTTGGGCCATCTTCTACTGCTTTCCCAGGCCATAGCAGAGAGTTGGATCAGAAGAGGAGCAGCCAGGACTAGAACTGGTACCCACATGGGATGCTGGTGCTTCAGGCCAGGGTGTTAGCCCACTGTGCCATAATGCTGGCCCCCAAGCAACTACAGTTTCTAATTCTTCTCCATGATTTGAGACTACCAGTTCCTCTCTTTCAGTTCTTTACACAGAACCTAATATGGTTGAATGTAGTCATCTCATTATATTATGGGGCACCAGAAGTTCTTTCTGCCTCTTTGTATTTTGTTACCTATTATCCAATCCCCCTCTATCCCTAGCTGCTTCCCTTCTCAGCCTCTAGTAATCACAGTTCTGTGTTCAGATCCATTATTTTCTCTCACTTCCACATGTGACAAGGACCAGGTGACATTTGTGTTCCTGCTTCTGGCTTATTTCAATTAATTTAATAATATTTGGTCTTTTTTGAATCTAAATGAAGTTCCCCTGTCCATTTTTTTCATTGATGGATAGCTAGATTGGTTTCAAATCCTGGCTGCAGTGAACTGTGTTATAGTGGCTGTGTTATGGGAAAATTGCTGTATCTTTGATATGCTCTTCTCCTTTCCTTCTAATAAAAGTTCCTTATTCTATATAGCCAAGAGCAAGATAACTCTCACATGGTAGGTCAATTTTTATCTTATTTTAAATTTTTGTTATTTATTTGAAAGAGTTACAATAGAGATAGGGACACAGAGAGGTCCTCCATTAGCTGGTTCGCTCTACAGATGACTACAAAGGCCAGAGTTATGCCATTCTGAAACCTGGAGACAGGAGCTTCCTCTGGGTCTCCCACATGGGTGCATGGGCCCAAGGACTTGGGCCATCTTCTACTGCTATCCCAGGAGATAGCAGAGAGCTGGATTGGAAGAAGAGCAGCTGGAACTAGAACTGGCACCCAAATGGGATGCTGGCCCCTCAGGCGCTGCACAACAGCACCGGCCCAATTTTTATCCTTTTTAAGGAATGGCCATACTGTTCTGCATAACATCTGTACTAACTTGTGTTTTCATCCACCATATATGATGGTTTTCTTTTCCCATGTGCTCTCTAGCATTTGTTATTTTTTATCAGTTTGGCATCAAGATGATATAGTATTGTTCATGTTTTTGTGTATTTTGAAATCAGTTAATTTGTTTATTAAATCTTTGTTTATTTGAAAAGTGGATTTAGAGAGAGGAGGAAAGACAGAGATAGCTTTCATCTGTTGGCTCACACCCCAGAGAGTTTCAAAGTTGAGCCTGGGGCATGCTGAAGTCAGGAGCTTCATCCAAGTCTCCCACATCAGTGGCAAGGACCCAAGTCCTTCGTCCATCTTCTGCTGATTTCCCAGGTGTTTAGCAGTGAGCTAAATTGGAAGTGGAGATTCCTAAGCTCAAAGTGGAACTCACATGATATGCTGGCCTCACAGATTGCAGCTTACCCCACTTAGCCACAATGCCAGCCCCTCTATCAATTTAATTCCTCAAAAATAGGTCAGTAATGTTGGCATCTATCTCATTTTGTTTTTTCTCTGTTATTATTCAACTTATTGATGTCTTATTTTTGTTCACATTATTCCTCTCAATTGCTCTACCTGAGGTGAGTAGGGCTGCTGTGTTTCTTGAATGAAGTGTATGCTTTAGATTACTCATTTACTGAGTGCATGTCATTCACATAGCACTTCACCGAAATTCTACTATGTCCCAAATCCTCTTCTAGGCACAGAATTCAGACCACTTTTCTCTTAGGCCTAGATCTTGCCTTTAACATACTATTTGGAATTTAGTAGCTCATGAAATCTGCAGACTGCATAAATGAATGAATATTTTGAGGGCTGTGTTTTTGTGGAGGAACTTCATAGGAGACCGAAGGAATAAAATAAATCTAAAGTATCCACAGTATACAGAATGTATACTATTTTACAAGCCACAGAGAAGAGGAAGAAGAAGGAAAGTAGTGAGACTAGAAAGTTTGTGGCAAGACTAACAGGCACTGGTCAAGAACTTAATAAGCCCATTAGGAAAGCAGTAAGGTTTCTTTGTCTCCCCGTAGACTCTGCTCTCCAGAGGTGAACAGGGTCCTCTAAACCCACTTGCTGCACACACAAACACCTGAGTGTTGTATTCTCCCACAGGTGTTGGAGACTGATATGGTGTTCTGATTTATATTTACATAATGGCTAGTGACATCGGGCATATTCACATGTTTTGACCATTTACATTTCTTCTGAGAAATGTCTATTCAGATCCTTGCCTGTATTTTTTGGAGTTTTTCCAATTCATGTAAATGTTCTGGAAATCTGTAAACATTCAGAGTTTTAATTTTTCCTGCCATCTGTTCATTGTATCTACACTCTGATGTTTACTTTGTTGTGAAGAAGTATCTTAGTTGGATATACTCAAATGTCTCTGTTTTTATTTTTGTGACTATTGCTATTGGAATCTTACCCAAAAGCTATTGTGTGTTGACAATATTTAGAGTTTCCCTATGTTTACTTGGGTTTGGGTCTTATGATTAGATTTTTCATTCACTGTGAGTTCACTTTCACATAGTGTAAGTGATGTTGGAGTCTATTTTCAGGCTTCTACATTTGGATCATCAAGTTCCTCTGCACCACTTGTGAAAGAGATTCTTCTTTCTCCAGTTCATTTTAGTTCCTTTGTTAAAATTGAGTTGCTGGTAGAAATTTGGGTTTATTTCTATGCTACCTAGTTTTTTCCATTGAACTATGTGTCTGTTATTATATCAGTGCTAACACTTCTTCTTTTTTTTTTTTTTTTTTTTTTTTTTTTGCAGTTTATTTATTTATTTGAAAGGCAGAGTCACAGAGAGGTAGAGGCAGAGAGAGAGAGAGGTCTTCCATCCACTGGTTTACTCCCCAAATGGCCACAATGGCCGGAGCTCTGTTGATCTGAATCCAAGTGTCAGGAGCTTCTTCCAGGTCTCTATGCAGGTGCAGGGGCCCAAAGACTTTGGCCATTTTCTACTTTTTTCTCAGGCTATACCAGAGAGGGGTATAAGAAGTGGAGCAGCTGGGAAACATACTGGCACCCATATGAGATACCGGCACTGCAGACGGTGACTTTACCTGCTTTGTCATAGTGCTGACCCCTGTAATATGTCTTAAAATATGGTGTGATGTCTCCAGCTTTTTTTTGCTTTATAATATTTCTTTAGATGTTAAGCATCTCTCATGTTTCTATATGAATTTTAGCATCATTTTTTCTAGCTCTGAGAACATCGTTGGTATGTTGATTGGGATTGCATTGAATTTGCAAATTGCTTTTGGTAGTATGGACATTTTGATATTATTCTTCCCATTCACAAACATAAGTTTTCTGTGAGACTGTTAAAAAGCCTTGACAAAAATTGGACTTTATTACACAAAAATTCATCACTTTTTGGGATCATTTAAATCCATAATTTTGCACTAATATTTGATAAATAATGAAAGACTTTCTCTGAGCATTTTAGTAGGAGAAATTAAAATATTTATTTTATCAATTTCTTCAAATATTGTTTAGATGTGATATTCAAATATTGTTTAGAGCCATTGTCTGTATTCCCTCTAAATTACGATCTTTCTGCTTTTTGCCTGTTAAACTTGTCCCTTGATTCAACAACCCTTTTTAATGTAATGTAAATGGAAAATGTCATTTCATAAGCTAAAAAAAAATGACAAAGAAGGAAAAAGAAGGGAGGGAGGTTGAATATATAATTATGTTCTCTTAATTTTTTCTATGAACCGTACTGAATCTTTTAAAAGCTAATGAAAATTAAAACTCTAAATTGGACCATTATGACCAATATTTAAAACAAGTGATTAAAAACTGTAGATGTCTTCAATTTTGATTATCATTCTTATTTAGAATATCTGAAAGAAATCCGGCTTCTCACTTAAAATATACCAGTGTTTTAGAATTCAGTATTAAATGACTTTGTTTAAAAGTGTTATTTAATCTATTGCTTTAAGTGGTAATACTATGGCCATTGTAAAACAAAATCCTTATCATTTTCCATAAAACAGAAAGGGCCTTTAAAACATCATCACTAAAAATATTAAGAGACCTAAAATATAACATTCTTAAAACCCAAGTGATACCATTCAAAATTTTCAAATATGCAGGGATAGTTCATGTCAAGTAACTAAATAATTGTGAAGTGTATATATGGAATAGCTTCTATAAATTCTTTTGGCAAGGGCTGGCACTGTGCCATAGTGGGTGAGGCTGCCACCTGCAGTGCTGGTATTCCATAGGGGCATCAGTTCAAGACCTGGCTGCTCCACTTCCTATCCAGCTCTCTGCTATGGCCTGGGAAAGCATTATAAAATGGTGCAAGTCCTTGGGCCCCTGCACCTGCATAGGAGACCAGGAAGAGGCTCCTGGCTCCTGCCTTCCAGTTGGCACAGCTCCAGCCATGGAGGCCAACTGTGGAGTGAACCAGTGAATGGAAGACCACTCTCTCTGCCTCTCCTTCTCTGTCTGTGTAATTCTGACTTTCAAATAATATAAATAAATCTTTAAAAAATTCTTTTGGCAAATAGATGAAGCTACTTGTTGTACATTTCAAATAAATAGCAAACATACTAGAAAAATATATTGAATAAAATTTAAGCAACTCATAGCTATACACAGAAATTTCTCACCATAACAACATAGCAACCACTAAATTTCCAAACTTAATTTTCCACAACTTAGAATCTTTAACTCCAGAAGGAGTATGAAATTGACAGAACAGTGGCCTATGTATCAGGATACCTAATGCTAATACAGAATTATCCCTGCTACAACTTACCTGTGTGACCTTGAACAATTCACTTTACTTCTCTGGGCCTTGGCATTTAGCATCCTCATGTGATAAAGGAGGCTTGGATAAGATCAGTTGTACTCTATCTTGAGACTTCAACGATCTCTCAGTTTCGAACAGGCACCTTAGGGGAAAGTAAACCTTTAGATCAAAGCTTACATTTTTAAATCTAAATATATTTTAAACTCTTTCTACAACTAGTACAAAACAACACATTCAAATGTGTACCATGCCACTTTTCAATATTTGGGAATAATTAATGCATCATTTTAGAGCATTGTCTTGAGGCCAGTGCTGTGGTGTAGCCAGTAAAGCCACTGCATGCAGTGGGGGCATCCCATATGGAGGCTGGTTCAAGTCCCAGCTGCTCCACTTTCTATCCAGCTGTCTGCTATAGCCTGGGAGAGCAGTAGGAAGTTGGCCCAAGTCCTTGGGCCCCTGAATCTGCATGGGAGACCCTGAAGAGGTCCTGGCTCCTGGCTTCAGATTGGCATATCTCTGACCTTTTAGGCCATCTGGGGAGTGAACCAGCAGATGGAGGACCTCTCTCTCTCTTTTCCTCTTGTTCACTATCTGTGTAACTCTGACTTCCAAATAAATAAATAAATAAATCTTTTAAAAAATCAAAAGAATATTGTCTGGCACACAGTGAACCACTAAGTATAAGATATTATTAGTAATATTAGATTGAAATGTTGAAATAAACTAGGCAATAAGCCTTAAGATGCAAATTAATACCAAGAAATATAATCTCAAATTTCTGTGTTCAACAAGGTAGTCTCTTTTTCACTACTAACTTTATACTGAATAAGATATTTTGATATTTTGTTAAAAGTAAATTTATCGGAGGCCAGCGCCATGGCTTACTTGGTTAATTCTCTGCCTGTAGTGCGGGTATCCCATATGGGCAAAGGGTTCTAGTCGTGGTTGCTCCTCTTTCAGTCCAGCTCTCTGCTATGGCCCAGGAAGGCAGTGGAGGATGGCCCAAGTGCTTGGGCCCTGCACCCAGATGGGAGACCAGGAGTAAGCACCTGACTCCTGGCTTTGGATGGGCACAGCTCCAACTGTGGCAGCCATTTGGGGAGTGAACCAACGGAAGGAAGACCTTTCTGTCTTTCTGTCTATAACTCTACCTGTCAAATAAAAAAAATTATTAGTTTTTCATAAAAACTGCAGTATTGAAAAGGTTCTAAAATCCCTCTAATTCTAAATGTCTGTGACTGCTAACTCATTAGCACATATTGCATTCTTTACATCTGGGTAATCATGATAATTCACTTTTAAATGATTAACAGATCTGCTGTTATATATAAATACATGCTTTTCCAAAAATCATACAATAAGCAGGCTACATAATTTACTTCAAGTAAAATTGCCATATCCAGTCCTACAATTGTAAATAAGACAGTTTCAATTGTTCAGCATTATCAATTATAAATTCCAATAGCGTAGCAATAGTCATAAAAATAAAGGATCCGATGCTGTGGTGTAGCAAGTAAAGCTGTGGCTTGCAGTGCTGACATCCCACATGGGTGCCAGTTCAAGTCCTGGCTACTCAAATTACTATCCATCTTTTTAGGCAAGTAAGACTTACTATCCAGCAGTAGAGGATGGCCCAGGCCCTTGGGCTCCTGCACCTGCATAGGAGACCCAAAAGATGCTGCTAGCTCCTGGCTATGGATCGGCACAGCTCCAGCCATTGTGGCCAAATGGGGAGTGAACTAGCGGTTGGAAGACTGCTCTCTCTCTCTCTCTCTCTCCTTCTCTGTGTGTGTAACACTGAATTTCAAGTAAAATAAATGAATCTTTTTTTAAAAAGGACGAAATAAAAAGGAAGATGAATATTATAAAATTGTTTAACTTTTATTTAATAAATATAAATTTCCAAAGTACAGCTTTTGCATTACAGTGGGTTCCCCTACCCCATAACTTCCCTCCCACCCATAACCCTCCTATTTCCTGCTCCCTCTCATATCCCAGAATATTACAAAATTGTATAAAAGACATTTGTACAGTAAACAAATATACTGATTTCTAATGTAATATTTGAATACTTGAAGCAGCAAGGCTAAGTACTTCTTAGCCAAAATAACATGTTTTGTCCAGTGTAAAACCCATTTACCATCCCAATACACAAAGGGATTTGGGGCAATAAGGAAAAAAAGAAGTCCACACATGCAGAAATTTTAAGCAAAACAAATAGAGAATGTATTTAGTTTCATGAAAATCACATGAGAATTAATAGTATTCCACTCATTTCCAATAAATATTTTTAAGTTTAATGAATGAATGAATTTTCAGTTACATAGCAGAAAGCTTCTACCCTCTCCCATAAAACTGAAAAAGAAACTTTTTAAAAGTAAAAACTGATGAAAGAATTCTGCAATACATGTTAATGTTAAGTAGCGCAGCAGAGTTTATTTAGAAATACAAACACACACACAGAAAATAAATACATTAAAATCTTACTGAATAGGTCAGTAATAGTTCAGGATCCAATATAGTGTGCAAAAGATTCTGGATTTCCCAGTCACTTTGTATAGGAAATGATGTGCTTTGCTATGTAGCATGTACCTGTAGATTCCTGAACACCTCCACTTTGCTTCTTACCCTGAGTCCTAGCAAATACAGGAACACAGCTGTTGAGTCATTCATTTTCTGGATTTGGGAATATCAAAGAATTAAGCAGTATAGAAAATTGTACAGCAGAGACCAAATATCCAAGGGAGTTCAGGAAAATGAATTGAACAAGTCAAACTACTATGAATGTATACTGAATGCTCTGTTTTAATATGTCTTACTTACCTAAAAAGACATGAGGGCTATTGCTCTCTCTCTCTTAATACAACTAAGGAGAAGATATCACCAATGCTCAAGAAAAATGAATACACAGCAGAGCTAATACAAAATCCCAAAAATCTAAAATAGAAAAACTGGATATGCACTCTTTACACATACAATGAAGTGACAATGAAGTAGAACAAATCTAAAATTAGAAAAACTTCTTTTTTTAAAGATTTATTTATTTATTTGAAAGTCAGAGTTACACAGAGAGGCAGAGAAGAGAGAGGGGTCTTCCATCCACTGGTTCACTCCCCAGTTGGCTGCAATGGCCAGAGTTGCTCCGATCCAAAGCCAGGAGCAAGGAGCTTCTTCCAGGTCTCCCACATGGGTGCAGGGGCCCAGGACTTGGGCCATCTTCTACTGCTTTCCCAGGCTATAGCAGAGATCTGGATCCATATGAGATGCCAGCACTGCAAGTGGTGGCTCTACCCACTACGCCACACCGCTGGCCCCAAAAATTCTTGTCAAATTAAGAATATTTAACCTTTGTTTTAGAATGAATTATTAAAATATCTAAACTGGGGGAATACATAATTTCTTTCTTTAGAAATCAGAAGAGAAAAAGAACACTTCAAGGCTACTGTGACACCACACAGAAGGAATGGAGAATCATGACCTCAATTAGCCTAGGGACAGAATAAAAGGGAGGGAAACAGGAACAACAGAATTAAGATGAATAAGCTTTGACAGCTGAGAGAATCTGAATGTAAAGAAAAGGCATCCAGTTAACTGAACCAATAGAGATAAGTCTGAGAGGAAAAAACATTGTTAAGACATATTAATGGGGCCAGAGCTGTGGCTTAGTAAAGTCAAAAAAAATCAAAAATTTGTCGTTAAATTATATAATTAAAAAAGATAAAAAAAGATATTCAATCTTAAGTCTCTATAGCATAAGATATACATCAATTTTCCCAGGTTCTATTTGCATTTATTAACAACGTTACATGGGTATAATCACTACAGTGACTCCAATAAGTCTTTTTATAAAAATTATTTTTTATTTTGACAGGCAGAATGGATAGTGAGAGAGACAGAGAGAAAGGTCTTCCTTTTTTTCTGTTGGATTACCCCCCAGTGGCTGCTGCAGCCAGTTTGCTGGACTTGAAGAGGAGCAACTGGGACAGAATCTGGCACTCCCAGCAGGACTAGAACTCGGTGTGCCTGTGCTGCAGGTGGAGGATTAGCCTATTGAGCCATGGCACCAGCCTCCAATAACTCTTAACCTGAGATGCAACTAAACTTAACAAGGATACTCAATAGGAATTTTAGAAGAATTCCAAAATATGTATCAGAATAAAAATAAATACTTTTCTTGGTACATCTCTTTTTAACTATACTATTGTCCAAATTTCCAATTGTCAGAATTACAAAAAAAATCCCAGAAGCAGCAGAGTTGGTCCAACATGATGAGGAATACAATTAAGTTTTTCAGTTACAACTTACCTAGAGAAAATGAGAATTCTCAGATCCCAGATTAAAATAACCAAGAAGGCCCAATAAAAGAAAACTCAATGTCTTCATACACTAACATTTATTACCCCAGATGTGTTTAACAAAAAGGTGATTATTCCAGCTATATCCCATTAGGTAACCCAATTTTAGCTGCTAAATCCAATTAAAAAAAAAGCACCTCATGATATATTACTAAAATCATATTGCTATATACCATCCACAATGTCCACTGAACCTTGTACCTAATGTTAACAGATCTGATGAAAATCAATAGATAAATGATGTGTCTTAACCAAGTGTGGCAAATGCGTTTTGTTCAAAGTTTTTCCAAAAATCCTGAGTCTCAGTTTGCCTTCACCTTGAAAAGAAACTTTTGAGGTTTACAAATCAGTCTAGCTTCTTTGGGCCTCACTCCAATGCAAGGGGCTAAAATCCATCAAAATAAACTCTAGGCACTGTCCTTGTGCTCCCAGTGACTTTTTCACTCTAGGGGCTCACAAACCTTCTAAATTCTTTAGATCACCTGTGATGTCCATTAGTTCTCAAAGACTACGATGCAAGTAATTTCCCCTCTTGGAACCTTGTTATTAACTGTGCTGTATGAGAAATGAAGTCTCCTACACACCTTGTGCTTACGATTCTCCAAACCATGTTGTCTGCTAGGACTTTGGCCATGAATATAGGACAGCAATACCTGAACATGATTACTGAGATCTCCTTAATAAAGGATAGACTGGGGCCAGCACTGTGGTGCAGTGGTGTAATCCTTTACTTGCAATGCTGGCACCCCATATGAGCACCAGTTCTAGTCCCCATTTCTCCTTTTCCCATCCAGCTCTCTGCAATAGCCTGGGAAAGCAGTAGAAGCTGTTCCAAGTGCTTTGGTCCCTGCCAAAATATGGGAGACCTGGAAACTGCTAGCTCAGATTGGCCCAGCTGCAGACATTGCAGTCATTGGCGGAGTAAATGAGCATATGGAAGACCTTTCTCTCTGTCTCTTCCTCTCACTGTCTGTAAGTAAACCTGTCAAATACATAAATAAATTCTTTATATATATATTTACATTTATTTATATATATTTATGTATATAAATATATTCATATATAAAATATATTATAATTTAGCATATAATATCTTATATGTGTTAATTAAAAATAGATAATATTATATAATTTATTATAAGTATTATATATAATATATATTTTTTAATAACTATTTTAACAAAATTTCTCAGAACCCATCTAATCCAAACCTAGGACAATTGGGAGCTGTTGTACTTGGCCCACCCATAATTGAAATGGATTCTAAATCCTTCAACTGCAAGGAGAGTATCATAGACATTAATGCTCCAAACGGATCCAGTTCCCTGCTAATGTGTCTGGAAAAGCAGCACAGGGTGACTCAAATATTGGGGCTCCTGCACCCTTGTGAGAGACCTGGAAGAAGCCCCTGGCTCCTGATATCAGTCTGGCCTAGCCGCAGTCATTGCAGCCATTTGAGGAGTGAACAAACCAGGAGGAAGATCAATCTCTCCCATTCTCTCTTACTAGTGCTGCCTTTCAAATTCATAAAAGGATCTTTAAGAAAATAGATCACTTCAATAAATTTGCCATTGCTCAGTCATGATGACTTTTACTACCTTCAGTTCTTTTTCAAAAGATTTATTTATTGGAAAGGCAGATAGAGGAGCTGGTGGTTGTGGTGCAGTGGACAAAGCTGCTATCTGTTACATTGCCATCCTCTCCGTGCACCAGTTCAAGTACCAGCTATTCCATTTCTGATCCAGCTCCTTACCAATGGACTGAAAAAGCAGGGAAAGATGGCCCAAGTGCCTGGGATGCTGCCACGCACATTGCAGGAAAAGCTCCTGGCTTCAACCTGGCCACACTCTGGCTATTAAAGTCATCTCAAAAATGAATTAGGTGGTGGAAGATTTCTGTCTCTCCCTCTCTCTGTAACTCTTTCAAATAAGTAATTAAATATTTTAATATAATTAACAAAAAGGCAGAGAGACACATAGATAAAAAAGAAGGAAAGAGAAGCAGAGAGATCTCCCATCTTCTGGTTCACTTTCTATATGGCTACAACTGTGCAAGACCAGGTTTCAAATCCCCATTGAGGTTACAGTTCTCCAAATTAGATGACAGGAAGGAAACAATTTGAGCTATTATCCGTTGCTTCCTAGGGGTATTAACATGAAATTGGTTTGGAAGTGGAGTACCCAAAACTCAGATTAGCACTGCAATATAGGATGTGGGCATCTGTTGTGACTGCTAACAAATTGGAAATCCTAGAGGAAAAATCAACAGATTCCTGGACATACACAATATACCAAAATTGAGTCATGAAGACACATAGAAAAGCTAAACAAACCAAAAACCAAGACAGAGATTGGATGAGTAATAAAGACCCTCCCAACAAGCAAAAGTCCAGGATCAGACAGCCTCACTATTGAATTCTACAGGACTTTTAAAGAACTAATCATTCTCAAATTATTCAACAAAATTGAAAGAGAGACAATCCTCTCAAACTCCTTCTATTAATCCTGCATCACCCTAATTCTTCAACTAGAAAAAGATACAGTTGAGAGAGAGTACTATAGAAAAATATCCCTGATGGGGGCCAGTGCCATAGCACACTGGGTTGATCCTCCACCCGTGGAGCCAGCATCCCCTATGGGTGCCAGTTCTGGTCCCGGTTGCTGCTATTCCAGTCCAGCTTTCTGCTCTGGACTGGGAGGGCAGTGGAGGATGGCCCAAGTGCCTGGGTCCCTGCACCCGCATGGGTGACCAGGGAGATGCTCCTAACTCTGGCTTCCGATTGGACCAGCACCACCTGTTGTGCCATATGGAGCATAAACAAGCAGATAAAATACTTCTGTCTCTCTGCCTCTGCCTCTCCCTATAATTAACTACACCTTTCAAATAAATAATTCTTTTGAAAAAGTCAACAAACAATAAAGGCTGGTGGAGAGGGAGAGAAAAAGGTACCCTAACCCACTGTTGGTGGGAATGAAGCCATTATGGAAGGCAGTATCAAAGTTCCTCAGAAATCTGAAAACAAACATACCATATGATCCTGCCATCTGACTCCTAGGAATTTATCCACATGAAATGAAATAGAATATGCATAGGCATGAGTTATCTGTACCCTCATGTTTATTACAGCTCAATTCATAATAGCTAACATGGAATCAACCCAGAAGTCCATCAACTGGTGACTGGAAAAAGAATATGATATACAGTGTAAAATACTATTCAGCCATAATTGTGAATGAAATCCTATCTTTTGTAACTAAATGGATGAACTGGAAAAAAGTATGCTTCATGAAAGAAGCCAGCCCCCAAAAGACAAATACCATATGTTTTCTCTGACTGGTGGTAATTAATATATAGACAACGAAAAGTAGCATATGAGTTATATTGATATTTTGAGATTTGAGTATTGTTCATAGCACTTTTCTGAACTCTTTGATAGAGTACACAACATATACTCATTGATATTTCTGCTACTACTTGCTGAATTCTTTATTTTGTAGAGGGTTAAAGCTTGTGATTCTAAAATAAAATCAAAGCATGCAGCTGTCAAAATTAAAAGAAAATAAAACAAGAAGGAGGGAGTTGGAAATATGAGACCAAGGGAAGATAGGGTAGGATGTTATCAGTTTGCTCTTCAATCTGTATATATAAATTACATGAAGTTTGTTCACTTAATATGCATTTAAAAATATAAACTTAACATTGGAAAAAAAAGACCTGAGATCAGTGTTTTCTGGATCACCATTAAAAAAATTTAGTCTTCATTTATGTCTGACCATATTTAATTTCTTATTTATTTATTTTATAAGAAAATTAACATCACCATTCCTAACAAGTCCATCCTGCTTCATCCATATCTATCAGTTCCCACTATGCTAATAATTTCTCATGAACTTAAATCCATATCATCTTAAAGTGATGTAATGTGGGGCAGGCGCTGTGGCATACCAGATAAAGTTGCTTCCTGCAATGCTGGCAAGCCATGTGGGTGCCAGTTCAAGACGTGGCTGCTCCACTTCTGAACCAGCTCTCTGCTATGGCCTTGGAAAGCAGTAGAAGGTGGCCCAAGTCCTTGGGGCCTTGCACACATGAGAGATCCGGAAGTAGCTCCTGGCTTCGGATTGACACAGACCAGCCATTGCGGCCAACTGGGAGTAAACCAGCAGATGGAAGACCTCTATGTTTCTGTCTGTCTGTCTCTCTCTCTACCTCTCCCCTATTTGTGCAACTCTTTCAAATAAATAAATCTTTAAGAAAAAAGCCAGAATCATGTCATTATTTATGTGTTTTAGAGGCTTTGCAGATGTTGATTACATGTGCCATGAAAACCCATCAAAATGCAAATCCTATAAGAGGCAACTCCATGTGCACTAAACTGGTAAAATCCAGTGCATGTGTTGAGAAAAACACACTAGCAATACATTTCAAAAAGCTGTGAAATATTATAAGTGGCTGTCAAATGCTAAAAATCTGACAATGACTCATTATGTCATTTATTTATACATAATGCTGAGAAAATCAGAAGTATTTGTTAAAAATTCTGCTAAAATGCACTAGATTTATAATTTTTAAATGCATCTTTCCTAGATGTAATGCAGTCCTGTACTACTTTAGAGTATCAGAAATTTAAAATGCTGGACTTGTGCTGTGTTGGAGCAGGTTAACTCCCTGGCCTGAAGCACCAGCATCCCATATGGGGGCCGGTTCAATACTCAGCTGCTCCACTTCTGATCCTGCTCTCTGCTATGGACTGGGAAAGTAGTAGAAGGTGGCCCAAGTCCTTGGGCCCCTGTACCCATCTGGGAGACCTGGAACTAGCTCCTGGCTCCTGGCTTCGGATCAGCACAGCTCTGGCAGTTGCAATCAATTAGGGAGTGAACATCAGATGGAAGACCTCTCTCTTTCTCTCTGGCTCTTCTCTCTGTCTGTAACTCAACTTGTAAATAAATAAATAAATCTTTAAAACAATTAAGAAATTTAAAAAGGGAAAGGTTTTTAAAAATGTATTTATTTATTGTGAGGCAGAGTTACAGATATAGAGAGGAAGAGAAGGAGAGGTCTTCTATCGACTGGTTCCCACCTAAATGGCCAGAATGGCTGGAGCTGGGCCGATCTGAAGCCAGGTGCCAGAAGCCAGGAGCCAGCAGCTTCCTCCAGGTCTCTCACATGGGTGCAGGGGCCCAAGCACTCAGGGCATATTCCAGAGCTTTCCTAGGCCATTAGTAAAGAGCTGGATTGGAAGTGCAGGAGCAGGGACTCAAACTGGTGCCCATGTGGGATGCTGGTGCTGCAGGTGGATGCTTAATCTACTATTCCACAAAGTGGGCCCAGGGAAAGGTTTTAGGAAGACATCTTTCATGTAGACTAGGCTGCAATATTGCAAGGTAAGGTTTAGCTTTTATTCCCACACATCAGTATTCATCTTTTAGCAACTATAAATACTGAATATCATACATATAGACATAAATATAGGTAATTGCAGATTTTTTTGTCATTCTTTCTAATTCTCTTTTTAATGTCTGCTAATAGGCCATCTTATGGATTATTATATTGATGTTACCCGTACACAACCATCAGGCATTTCCACTGTTGAATGTGTTTATGTGTACAGGTAGTTTTGTTTGTGTGTACATGAATGCACATTTGATGGAGATAGCACTGACAGTAATACTGTGAGAATTCCTAACGCTGATTTCAAACTTTCTGTCCTCCGCAGAGATGGCTGTCATTGAAGTAGACCACAGGGCCCCTTTTGCTGTTGTGAACTGAAATGTGCCTCCCTAAAACTCAAACACTGAAGTGCTAATCACCAACATGACTTTACCTGAGGAAAGTAGTTTTAAGCAGATCAAATGATAGATGTGTCTGTCACATCGGAGAAAGGCTTCTGGAAAAATCGAGCCTATTAGCACCTTGATCTGATATTTTCTACCTCTACAACTCTGAGAAGTAAAATTCTATGATGTAAATCATATTCTCTGTGGTATTTTCTTAGCAAATTAATATATCCTCATTTCTGCCAGCATTTTCTGCTGTCATCTAGAAGGTCCTCGTGATTAGCAGAGAAATATAGAAACTAATAACTATGATTTTTGATTACCAATTGTCTACTAACACAAAAAAGATATCCCAGAAGCAACCTACTACCATCCTCCAGGACCCAGAAAAAAAAAAAAAAAAAAAGGAATGAGTCAAGATGCAGGGCAGTAGAAAAAAGTGAATAATGAAAGATCACAGCAGAAGTAAATAAGGAAGGGTTTGATGCTGTGGTGTAGTGGGTTAAAGCCTTGACCTGCTGTGCATGCATCCCATATGTTGCTGCTAGGAGACCAGGTGCTCCACTTCCAATCCAGCTCCCTACTAATGCACCTGGGAAATTGGTGGAAGATGGACCGTGTTCTACAGTTCTGGCACCCACATGAGAGACTTGGAAGAAGCATCTGGCCTTTCAAATAAATAAATAAATCTTAAAAAAAATAGAAGCAGTGTTAGCACTATTGGAAAACAGACAAATAGTTCAATGGAAAAGAATAGGCAGCTGAAATTTACCGACTTTTCTACAGGCAACTCCTATTTAACAAAGGAAAGAAAACAAACAGGAAAAAGAAGAATCCCTTTCGCAAATGGTTTAAAGGAAAGTGATTATCCATATGTAGAAGCCTGAAAATATACCCAACACCTCATACACTATGTAAAAGCAACTCATGGTGAATTAAAAGCCTAAATATAAAACCAAAAACTAAGTAAACATATGAGAAACTATAAAACATAAGCATAGACAACAGTTTTGGGTAAGATTCCAAAAGCACAAGTAACAAAAATAAAATATAGAAATTTGAGCATATCAAATTAAGATACATCTTCACAACAAAGTATTCAACAGAATGAACATACAATGGACAGAATGGCAGGAAACATTGAAAACTCTGACTATGACAAAAGATTGATAGCCAGAACATACATATATAGAACTGGAAAAACTCCAAACAAGAAGTAAAATGTACACTTAAGAAATGGGCAATGATCAGAATAGATGTTTCTCAGAAGAGGAAATCTCAATGGTCAAGACATAGATGAACATGCCCAATATCACTAGCCATTAGGGAAATGTAAATCAAAACCAATAGCAGACTCCATCTGTGGGAGAAGACAATGCTTGGGTTTTCATTTGTGCAACAAGTGGGTTTAGAGGACCCTGTTCACCATAAGAGGGCAGAGTCTACATGGAAGTAAGGAAACCTTAATGTTTTCCTAATGGGCTTGTTAAATTCTTGACCAGTGCCTATTACCTTTGCCGCAAACTTTCCAGTCTCACTACTTTCCTGCTTCTTCCTCTTCTCTGTGGCTTGCAAAAACAGTGTACCTTCTATATACGGAGGATACTTTTGTTTTGTTTTATTCCTCCTATCTCATGATGTTCCTCTAAGAAATCACAACCCTCCAAGTATTCATTAATTTATGCAGTCTGCAGTTTTCATGGGCTACTACATGGCAAAGTACTAGGTTAAAGGAAAGGTATAGGTCAGGAACTGAGCAAAGTTCACAATGATGAAGCCATTGGGGAAATGAACCTGATGGAAGACCTCTCTCTCTCTCTCTCTCTCTCTGCCTCTCCTTCTCTCTCTGTGTAACTCTGATTTTCAAATAAATAAATAAATCTTTAAAAACTAACAAAATATACTAAAAACCTGGTGGCAACACCTTTCTATCAGAACATGTGAAGCACTCAAACACAGTTTGTCCCAGAAAGTCAGCCATAGTTTTCAAGGGCACGTCTTCTACTCCATTTGTGGACACCTCTGTGTGGCGTAAGGGACACTTATTTCTTCCCCTCTTCTTTCTTAGCACTCTCACAGTTATAACTTCTATCGATGCTTCCACAGACCAGTCTCTATGAAATTGTAGAACTAATATCCTCCCATGTCAAAAATGTCATGGGTTTAAACACAGAACCAAAATAAAACAAGTAACTGGCTTTCTTAATTACACAGTGTGGAAAGTAAGATTCTCAGTGGATCACTGGGTAACTGTAAAGTACTGCGCAGAGAAAAACTGTAACTTATCTGTATTTATGATGCTGTAATTCTCCACTTTATGCATACTCAGATTAAAAGAGCTCCCGTTAGTGGGCAGCACTGTTGCATAGTGAGTAAAGCTACTGCCTTCAGTGTCAGCATCTTATATGGGTGCTGGTTGGGATCCTGGCTGCTGCACTTCCCATCCAGCTCTCTGCTGTGGCCTGGGAAAACAGTAGAAGATGGCCCAAATCCCTCATCCCCTGCACCCACCTATGAGACCTGGACAAAGCTCCTGGCTTCTGGTTGTGGATCCAAACAGCTCCAGCCATCTATCTCTGTTTCTGCCACTCGGTAACTCTGCCTTTCAATTAAATAAATAATTATTTAAAAAAACAGCTTCATCCCAGAAGAAGTTCCTGGCTACAGGCTTCAGACTGGCACAGCTCCAGCTGTTGCTGCCAATTGGGGAGTGAACCATCGGACGGAAGACGTCTCTCTCTCTCTCTCTCTCTCTGTCTCTCTCCTCTCTCTGTGTAACTCTTTCAAATGAATAAATAAATCTTTAAAAATGTAGCTCCAGTTATTGACAACACAGTAGACTTGCATTAATTTTAGTTCCCTTCTCACTTTGCAAAGGGATCAGTGGCAGGTCAAAACAGTTGAGAGCCTTGCTAACAGGAGAAGAGATAGCTGAAGACAGAAAATGAAAAGCAGCCAAATACATCATCAAAGAAAGAGAAGTGGACCCCATCCAACACAAACCTTTAAAAGTGGATGCTCACAATTAACGAGTGAAACAGCTGCCTACTGAAATCTTGTCTAGGGAGGGAAGATATCCTAAGTTCTGCTTCTGTAAACTCCAGTCATAAATCTGTCCTAATAAAGCTGTCCCTGGCATCTCTTTTACAAACACACTGGACCCACTGACCATTGGAAATTGTGGTCCTAAGTCATGTAGGCTGCCATTTAAACCCACCAATGCTGTAACAGCTAAGAAACTTGAATTTGATGCTGAGTTCTCAGGAAATCATTCCAGCTGTGCCTAGGGCCATTAATAGAAACTCCTTGGATCCTCCCCTGTCTCTGTGCCTGTTTGAAAGAAGGGAGTTTTCCCACCCCAGGTTTCTGGAACAGCTTCAAATTCCACATTGGAAAAATCTGATAACTAATACTTGAGAGGGATCAATGCATAAAGCAGCTATTCACGCTTCACACTGCTCCCCACCAGGAAGATGAGGTGCAGGATGAGAGCAGTGGGGCAGATCCTAGTCAGATCCTTCTTCCCACCCCTCTGCTGCCCCAGGCTCCCTGCTGAAGACCATCCAGCCCCACCCTGCAGGAACCAGCCCAGGAAACATCAAGAGACCAGGCCAGACTGCATTCTGAAAACACCCACAGTTGGAACCCAGCTTATTTAACTGTAGAGAGTGGGAGTCTTTCTGCCTTTCTTCCCTGCATATGCAAGTTCCCAGAACGCTGCCCTCTCTCTCCTGTAACCACTAAATAAAGCACATTAGGGACAGTTTGGATGAGGTTCTGCAGGAGAGAGTCCAGCCTGAGAAGCAGAGGTGGGAGACAGAACAGCCCAGGTCCCAGCCCTGACCTCAGGGGAAGTTGCCAGGATCACTGGTGCCCTGGCACCCACCCTTCTCCCACACATGTCCCCACCCCTTACTGCATGTCAAACCTGCAGCAGAAAGTCCCTGGAGCAGGTACGCTTTCTTCCAGAAACATGGGGAGCGAAGCGGGCAGTGTGGGGAAGAGAGTCCCTGGTACATGGGACCCACAGGCAGAAGATGAAGAGGGAAGAAGCAGTAGGAGGCAGGCTCAGGGTGAGCACTTGGAAACTGCCTGGGATTGCACGTGCAGGGCAGGAGTTGCAGTAAATGCCAGAGAAGGAGAAGCACAGCCCCTAGGGCTGACCCTGATCAGGGAATGAACTCCCTCTGGTCCAACTCAGACCCCCAGGGACTGGCTGTTAGCAGGCACATGGGCACAGGCATTTGGAAGGCAGAATAGGTCGGAGCTCCTGGGAACTCTGGGAAATGGAGTCCAGGCTGCAGCATTCATAGAGACACCAGCTGGCCCTCCCCAAAGTCTGCAGTCGGGGGTGGGTGCCCACAACCAGAGGGCATTTCCTTTTGTTCAGTCCCTCCTTCCTTTCCTTCCCCTCCAAAAATCTCAGGGATCAGTTGCTGTTCTTCCTTTCCTGAATCAAATCTGAAAGAGTGACACTCACTGCTGCTAACTGACCCCAAATCCTGGCTCCCTCATAACCTCTGTCTCTTCCAGAAAAATCTTATTTACTACTTTGGCCCTAGAAATCATAAATGACTATGATAGAATGTAACTTTTAACAGAGGTGAGGAAGGCATGGTTTAATATCCAGTTTTGAGAATACAATTTTCATTTGTATTTTATTGATGTTTATAGTTCTTTTAAGATTTATTGATTTATTTGGAAGTCAGAGTTACAGAGAAGGAGAGGCAGAGAGAGAGAGAGAGAGAGAGAGAGAGGTGTTTTCCATCTGCTGGTTCACTCCCCAATTGGCAGCAGCACCACAGCGCCGACCCCTTATAGTTCTTTTCAAATCATTTTACACTGTCTTTTTATTCATCTAGTACAGAGACAGAAGAATGGACACAGAGCTAACATAGCTGAGTATTCAAGGAGACAGGTTAAGGGGTTAAATGCCTCATATCATATTATTTATACCTTAGATTAATTCTGGGGACAGTATTATCTGGAGTTTACAAAGTAGAAACTGAATGGAAAGAGCTTAGAAAAATACGGTGTTTTTTAATATCATTAAAAAGGCCAATCAAGGGGCCAGCACTGTGAAATAGCAGGTAAAGCTACTGCCAGCATGGACATTCCATATGGGTGGAGGTTGAGCCCGGCTAGTCTGCTTTCAATCCAACTCTCTGCTATGGCCAGGGAAAGCAGTGGAAGATGGCCCAAGTCCTTGGGCAGCTGCACCTGTGTGAGAGACCCAGAAGAACCCCCTGGCTGCTGGCATTGGAGCTGTACAGCTCCAGCCATTGTAACCAATTGGTGGGTGAACCAAAAGATGGAAGATGTCTCTCTCTCTCTCTCTCCCTTTCTATTCTGTGTAACTCTGACTTTCAAATAAATAAATAAATCTTTTTTTAGAGAGCCAATCAACATATAACACTAGCATAAAAATCTTTCTTTTCTTTGACCTTGTCTAAACAAGATAAAAATCGGAGAACTCAGAGGGCTTCCATAGCCTTGGAAACTCATGACTGGAGCATAGGGAGATTACTGATGCCATAGACAGGAGTGTCAATTGGTAAAGTCAACAACAGGAGTCACTGTGCACTTACTCCTCATGTAGGATCTCTATCCTTAATGTGCTGTACATTGAGATTTAATGCTATAACGAGTACTCAAACAATATATTTCACTTTTCACTTTGTGTTTCTATGGGGGTGCAAACTGTTGAAATCCTTACTTAATGCATACTAAACTGATCCTCTGTAAAAAAAAAAAAAAAAAAAAAAGAAATTATCAATTCCCAACTTGACTCTCACTGGGATTAAACATGACAATAGGTCTGCTCTGATTTCATCATCATTTTAAAAAATCATCTATTATTTTTCACTTTATGTTTCTGTGTGGGAGCAAACTGTTGAAATCCATACTTAATGTATACTAAGCTGATCTTCTGTATATTAAGATAATCGAAAATGAATCTTGATGTGAATGGAAGGGGAGAGGGAGTGGGAAAGGGGAGGGTTGTGGGTGGGAGGGACGGTATGGGGGGAAAGCCATTGTAATCCATATGTCGTACTTTGGAAATTTATATGCATTAAATAAAAGTTTAAAAAAAATAATAATAAAGTAAAAAAAAAAATCTTTCTTTTGTCTTGGGTCTCAGTTTTTAAAATCTGATTTCTCAAAGGGGAAAAATGTGAGAGAGATGAAGTATACCGACAAAAATAATGTACTGTAATTATTTACTGTAAATATATATTGTAATGATGTACTGTAATTTACTGTAAAGAACCACATAGGATTATAACTTGTCTAGAAAACAAAGGAGATTCAAAGTTGCTATTATTTCATGGTTATTTTTTCTTATTTTTAATATCAAGATAGTATATAAATATTATGCACTCCTAGGTATTTGTGTGTTGTTTGATATGTTTTATTTTTAAGCAGAAATTCAAAGAGATAACTGGCTAACATGGAGTTCTGTGTTTCTGATTACTTCTCTCAATTAGAGATCATGGGATTAGAGTTGGTGCTAGATTAAGAATGCTTCAATTTTTATCCACTGACTTCACACCAGCATTTACTATGTTAAACAATATTCTTGGGGTAGATGGCTCTTTCTTGCCAGACTGTAAACTTCATGGGGTCTAGAAACATATTTGCTTTGACACTAAAACTCAGCATCTTGACAGTCAGTCTTTTAGTTGAATAAATACATGATATACAAAATAAATATTTCTGCCCCTCAAGAACTGCCTAAGAGAGAAGAAAATAGAAATCAATTTGATGATTCTCAGTATTAGGTGAATATATAATTTGTCGTTCTGACATAAGCTTGGTCATAAAAAGGGCATATGAATAATTACACACAGTTGAAGTGTATGAACACCTAGGGCCAAGCGGGATAAATGTTCACCCTAGCTATGTATGGCACTCCATGTCAATAGGAGAGGAAGGAGGAAGAGGGGAGGGAGTGTAGGTGGGAAGGTGGTTACGGAGGGAAGAATCACCATACTCATTACTTAGCAGCAAAGAGGGAATCTGTGATCATTTGTTGCTTAAGGAACGGTGATAGGCATTATTTAATTATAATGCAGTCATCAGTGTTCTCCTGTCTCTGAAATAGGAAGTCTATAACTCAGAATTCCTTGCTGTTTCATCAAAAACAATTCAAAACAAAAACCTAATTAAGCATAAGAGGAATTTATGCATTAGAAGTCTATTCTAATCTCTAGGAGGTTCAGGGGTTGGAAAATTCATCCAAAATCTTGCTGCCAAATGTCCCATACATTTTCCATGACCACTATCCATAAGCATAAGCTCTTTAAAAAAAGATTTATTTATTTGAAAGTCAGAGTTACACAGAGAGAGGAGAGGCACAGAGAGAGAGAGAGAGAGAGAGAGAGAATCTTCCATCTGCTGGTTTACTCCCCAATTGGATGCAATGGCCAGAGCTGAGCTGATCCAAAGCCAGGAGCTAGGAGTTTCTTCCAGGTCTCCCATGTGGGTTCAGGGGTGCAAAGACGTGGGCCATCTTATATTGCTTTCTCAGGCCATAGCACAGCTGGATCATAAGAGGAGCAGCTGGGACTTGAACCAGTGACCATATGGGATGCTGGCACTGCAGGAGGCAGCCTTACCTGCTACACCACAGCACCAGCCCCCATAAGCCCTATCTTCTGCAGAACCAGCACCCCAGACACCAGCCACCACATGGCATCCCATGGCACACTCACCCCTGGCAATGTGCTGCAGCTCCTGCTCCTCTCCACTTTCACTGGAAGAATCTGCAACTCCTTGTTTTCATGCAAGTAATTCTGATTCAGATGATGCCCCTGACACAATTGGCTGGCAAGTGCCATGGCATGTGTCCACGGCCTAGCTAAATGCAAAGCTGGAACATTTTAAACTTTTCACTACCATGGTGAGACACGGACTCCATCTAATGAAGTAGGGGATTTTTCAGGGAGTCTAGAGAATCAAATATGACAAAATGACAAATCTTAACCAAAGAGTGCTGTGGTACAGATGAAGAGAACCCAAAATGTATTTTTCTATCTTTTCTTTTCTGAGTTAAGTGCCTAAAAACAAAGCCAATGAGGGTTAAACAGACCCATTCTGAAAATTCCTTAACATCTTCATTTTCATCCAAATTAATATATTGCTTGAAGAAAATAAATTTTACATAAATGAAAATGCAGTACCACAGACAATTGTACAGAACATAGGCCCTCGGTTAGCTTCAAACCATCTGGGTCCATTAATGTGTTCTTCCAGAACCCAAGCTGCAGTACAATAGAACCACAGCCTCTGACATTCCTCCTCCACCCCAATGGATCTTGGGTTTTCCTCCCACCTCCCCCTCCTGTGAATACATCAGTAGCAGAACAAATGGAATCCAAAGATACAATGATGTTATTTAACATGGAATAAACATAGTGTTTTAGTCAGTACAATCCTCAATACTACACTAATAATTCCGAGTTCACTGATTATGAAAGTAAGTATAAGAAATCTCTTCCTAAGTAATCATAACATCGAGAGCTGAATGTAGACTTTCAAAGTGAAAGAGAGAATTGTGTAGAGATGTGTATCTCTATAATACAGATTTACCGCTGTACTTTATAGACAGTACACCATGTTTGTATTTTTTTTGGCAGTCTAGCATAGTTTATTATATCCAGCTTGTCAGTTTGGAAATTTTATGATTAGACACTAATATACAATGAATTTTGAATCCTTACAGATAATATAGAGCACCCTAGGTCCTCCCAAGGGCAGAAAACAGACCAAGAGCTCATAGACTGGCTGCAACTGCAAGAAGCAGATGAAGATATCGTCAGAAAGATACATATTCCTGCAGTGTGGCTGCTGAGCAGTTCTGCCCTTATGGATCTCATCTCTGTTTCAGATCATTAAAGAAAGTTGATGCTTTATGAAATTTCTAAAGATTTCACTAATGAGAATCTAAGATATGTTCACTATGCTAAGAGCCTCAGAACAGCCCAAAGACTTGGGCCATCTATTGCTTTCCCAGGCCATAGCAGAGAGCTGGATCAGAAGAGGAGCAGCCGGGACTAGAGCCGGAGCCCATATGGGATGCTGACACTTCAGGCCAGTGCTTTAACCCGCTGTGCCACAGCACTGGCCACAATGTAGTATTTCTAATAGAAGAGATGGTTAAGTCATTAACTCCTCTAAAATACAAGTTAAGTATTAGTTTTTAAACTCTGCTTCATTCATGAGAACAACAAAATTTTCTCTCTTTGCTTCTGGGTATGTAAATTTTCTTCTAAGAAATTAATCATGACTTTTACATCTCAGACCCTATTATGAGTAAGTAGAGAATATTGTGGGGTCATACGCTCATTCTATCAAAAGAACATTTCTCCAATTAAAGAAAACATTATGGGCATCCCATATGGGCACTGGTTGGAGTCCTTGCTGCTCCACTTCTGATCCAGCTCCTTGCTATGGCCTGGGAAAGCAGTAGAAAATGGCCCAAGTGCTTGGGCCCATGCACATGCATGGGAGACCTTGAAGCTCCTGGCTCTTGGCTTCAGATGAGCCCAGCTCCAGCCGTTGCAGCCAACTGGAAAGTGAACCAGCAGATGGAAGACTTCTCTCTCTCTATGCAACTCTGCCTTTCAAATAAATAAATCAATCTTTGGGAAAAAAAAGATGTCCAAGTCTTACATCAGAGTACTGGGCTTCAGTGCCTAGCTCTGGTTCCTAACTCCAGCTTCATGCAAATACTGATCCTATAAGGCAGCACTGATGGCTCAAGTATTCAGGTTTCTGCCCACACATGGGAGATTAAGAATGAGTTCATGGGCTGGCGCCATGGCTCACTTGGTAAATCCTCTGCCTGCAGCACCAGCATTCCATTTGTGTGCCGTGTTCTAGTCCTGGTTATTCTTCTTCCAGTCCAGCTCTCTGCTGTGGCATGGGAGGGCAGTGGAGGATGGCCCAAGTGCTTAGGCTCCTGCACCTTCATGGAAAACCAGGAAGAAGCACCTGGCTACGGGCTTTGAATTGGCATAGTGCCAGCTGTAGTGGCCATTTGGGGAATGAACCAGCAGATGGAAGACCTTTCTTTCTGTTTCTCTCACTGTCTTTATCTCTACCTGTCAAATAATCAAAAAAATTGAGTTCACACTCCTGGCTTCAGCCTGACCCAGTTCTGGCTGTTGCAGGCATTTGGGGGAGTAAAGCAGAGAATCAGAGTGCATTTTCATTCTCTCTCCCTCTGCCTCCTAATTAAGTAAAAAAAAATTAAAGACACTCAAACTGGACTAAAGGAAATAATATAGGTAAGTGTCCCACTTCTTTCATATGACCAACAACTAGGTACTAAAAGTTTTCAGTTTTTCCACTCACCACATCCTTTGCCCATGGCATTTAATTTCCTAGGTTTTAATTTTTCTTTTCCCTAGGTAAAATGTGACCACTTGGTGCCAGTGCTGTAGCATGAGGTAAGACACTGCCTGCAATGCCGGTAACCCATATGGGTGCTATCTGAGTCTCAGCAGCTCCCCTTCCAATCCGGCTTCCTGCTAATGGTCCCAGAAAAGCAACAGAAGATAACTGGGGCCCTGCCACCCACATGGGACACCCAGATGAAGTTCCTGTCTTCAGTCTGGCCCAGCCCAGGCCACTGCAGCCACCTGAGGAGTAAACCAGCAGATAGATAATCTGTCTCTTCCACTCTGCTACATTTTCAAATATATGCATCAATCTTCCTTTAAAAAATAAAAACAAAAACCATTTAAGCTTTCAAAGGTATACAAGAAAGAAGTTTACAGCACTGATAAATTCAGGACCTAAACCATCTTCATGAGTGAAAAAAGCAAAGCAAAGAGCAATATACAGAATGATACTGAGTGGGTTTTTAAAAGCATATATTTTGATCCCTAAATTTCTAAACCATGAACATGATTATTACATAAATATATTTATATATTTTTAAGAATTGTTTTATTTACTTGAGAAAGGTCTTCCATCTGTGGCTTCACTCCCCAAATTACTGAAAACCTGGGGCTGGGCCAGGGCAAAGCCAGGAGTAGGGGCCAATGCTATGGCACAGCAGATTTACAACCTTAGCTTGAAGCACTGGCTCCCATAAGGGTGCTGGTGAAAGACGGGGCTGCTCCACTTCTGATCAAGCTTACAGCTTATGGTCTGGGAAAGCAGTAGGAGATGGCCGAAGTCCTTGGGCCCCTGCACCTAAGTGGGAGACCTGGAAGAAGCTCCTGGTTCCTGGCTTCAGATCAGCACAGCTCCAGCCATTGCAACCAGTTGGGGAGTAAACCATCAGATGGAAGACCTCCCTCTCTCTCTCTCTCTCTGTGTGTGTGTGTGTGTGTGTGTGTGTAACTCTTTCAAATAAATAAACAAATCTTTAAAAAAAAAAGCCAGGAGTCAGGGAAATTTCATCCAGGTCCCTCGCTTGGGTGCAGGACCCAAGGATTTGTACCATATTCTTCTGCTTTCCTAGGTATGTTAGCAGGGAGCTGGATCAGAAGTAGAACATGCAATTGGTGCCCATAGAGGATGCTAGTGCTGCAGCTGTTGGTATAACCCATTTTTGCCACAGTGCTGGCCCCGACAATTTTTAATTCCTAGGAATTAACAGGGATGAAAGAAGTATGGCAGGATACCTTTTTATCAGAAAAAATATTTTATTTATTTGAAAATGTTATATAGAGATGTAGAGAGAGAGAGAGAGAGAAAGAGAGAGAGAATCTTCTGTCTGCTGGTTCACTGCCCAAATGGCTACAATGGACAGAGCTGAGCTGATCTGAAGCCAGGAGCAAGGAGCTTTTTCTGGGTCTCCCACATGAGCAAAAGGGCCCAAGGACTTGGGCCATCCTCTACTGCTTTCCCAGGTGCATTAGCAGGAGGCTGGACTGGAGGTGGAGCAGCTGGAACTCTACCAGCTCTCATATGGGATGCCTGTATTTCAGGCCAGGGCTTTAACCTGATGTGCCACAGTGCTGGCTCCAACAGGTGACCTTTTACTCTCAATAATCTCTTCTTGGTATTGGCAGCAGTTTGTAATTTTTTGTTTATTTGCCTTCTTCTTAATCTATATTTTTAAAAAATTACAAAAAGTTCCAGCACCCTGAGAACCTCCATCACAATGGCGTACAATCAGATGTTCATCCACAAAGTGTGGTGTAGATGCAAGGTGGAAAATGCAAGGTGAGTTGATTCATCTTTCTCAGGCTGTGGTTTCCATGGGCAACTTTTACAACCAACTGCCTTATTTGTTCCTCTTCCACAGAGTGGAACACATGTTAAGTCATCCTATTTAGCCAAAAGCCAGTGGCAGCACTTCAATATGTCATCAATCCAGGGCCAGCATTGTGGCACAAAGGAGTAAGTTGCCAACTGCAACAGCAGCATGCCTTATGGCACTGCTTTGAGACTCACCTCCTTCACTTCTCATCCAGCTCTTTGCTTGGAAAAGGAGCAAAGATTGCCCAAGAGTTTGGGTTCCTGCACCCACATGGGGGACTGGGACAGAGTTCCAGGGTCCTGGCTTCAGCCTGGCTAGCCCCAGCTATTGTGGCCATCTGGAAGTGAGCCAGCAGATGAAAGATAGAGATCTCTCTCTCTCCCTCTCTCTCTCTCTCTTCCTTTTACCTAAGCATACATTACATAAATAAATGAAAATGCATCAATATAGCAACTTTTTGAGGAAAAGTCTTCTGATTATTGCAGGTATTGTCTCAATGCATAAAAATATTCAGACACAAAAATTATAAACTGATTTATATTTATATTTCTCAACCACATACTTTTCAGAAAAAATTGTCTGCCATTCAGCATCAGGTATCAGTCTGAAAGCATTCATTAAAAAATCAAGTTATTTTACTAAACACAAAAACATCTAGTATAGGCTGCATATAAACCAGTGGCTTCCATGGGTATACACAGATTGATATTTGTTAATTTACAGGGATCACTGCACTTCCCTGGCATGGAGCTGTCTGAAGAGTTTAAACACTGATTGGTGTGGCATTATTTCTGATATTTGCTTATTATCCAGAGTGCATTTATTAAATATCTATCTTGAACTCCACACTCTATAAATCTATTTCAAATATGTAGATATTTAATGGTACTTACACACTTACGAACTGAGCTAATCCTCCTAACTTCTCTCTGGAAAAGCTATGCCTTTGACATTGCTTTTTTTCACTCATATGGAAATGCATAATATGCTTCTGTATGGTACTTCAGAATTTATAAAAGGCTTTTCAGGTAAGATTTACATAACATCATGTGAAAGTGGCCAAAGGACACAGTCTTCTCATTACAGAGGGGAGAGGTATGAAGTCACTCTCTGAACAGTTACTCAGATTCTGTCAGTCAGGTTCAGAATCTTATTAGGTATCAGATACACATCTAGATTTTTTTCCCTACTGTCTCTGTCAGAATTCCCAGCCTATGAGTGAACTTTAGTCTGAATGAATGCTAATATTCAAGGTTCTAAGTGAAAAAATTACTGAGGTTTGTATTGGTGAGTAAAGCATGTGTCTAAACATTACATGTATTTAATAATAAGTATTGAATCACATGAAACTGAATATAAGATTATGCAAATTTTTAAGATAAAGAGCATATATTTAAAACCACATTCTTACATTTTGCAAACGTGTTGAAACAGCTTACTGGAGCATGTGTTTGGCATAGTGGTAAAGCCTTCCACATCCCAGTCAGAATGCCCAGGGCTCAAGCCCTAGCCCTGCTTCTGCTTCTGGCTTCCTGCTAACAGAACCCTGGGAGGCAGCAGCTGATGGCTCAAGTACTTGAGTCCCTGCCACCTGTGTGGGAGACCCACACTGAGTTCCTCGCTTCAGCCTGAACCAGCTCTGGTTGGTGCAGACATTTGAGGAATGAGCAGTAAATGGAAGGGCTCTCTCTGCCTTTCAAATAAACAAAAATAACTATACAGACCTTTTCTTAAGGTGTCTTGCTCACTTCTAAATGATTTCCCTTTTCACAGTAAAATACCTAACTGTCCTCTTTAGTAACAGTGCATGTTTTGCTCTCCATGTCCACTCCTGAGCTCCCAGTACTGGCAGCTCACCCTAGCAAACTGACTGGTTCCAATGTTCAAGTACTCATCTCCCATTCTCTTTTGGTGGGTCTACCGGAAAGAAAGGAGAGTATCTACAGTAATTAATATCTTACTGTTGCTCTTGCTGTCCACCTGCAGACCTGAAGGATGACCAGCTGAATACACACTGTGAAGTTCTGGACGTAGTTTCCAAACTTCAGTCACTTTGCAGCAGAGGGACTCTGTTCTCATCAATCACCTGAAAGCCTGCAGGAATAGGGAGAAGCTGTGTTTGAAGAATTCACAAATGCAGTGCATTGAAGCCAACCACTACCACCCCCACCACACCCCTACTTCAGGGTTCTGGCAAATCCCAAACCAGGAGTTTGGGACCAGCAGTGGTTCAGGAGGTGACCTCAACTCCTTACTCTGAACAGCTCCAAAGTGCCTGGTGCACCCAGCGGGAGCTCAGCGCCTCGACTTCCCGCCCTCCTGCCCTCCCCACCAGGAATTCGGCTCCCAGAGCCTCCAGGAAGCCTGCAACAGACCCGCAGACAGGAATGTGTGTCCAGAGCTAACCCAAAATACAGGCCCAGCTCAAGTGTCACTTCCCCACAAAGTCACTGTCTTCTACTCCCTCCCGGACGGGTGTAGGCCAGCACCCAGAACTCGCAGTTGCAGCATTTGGGGTTCACCCATTCTCCCTTGAGGGATGATGCCCCCGTGGGAACCCTGCTCCACCTGCGGGCAGGGCTGGGGGAAGAAGGGCTGAGCCAGCCTCCACCCTAGGAAAGTCCAGAGCCCCAGCGCCCTTGCCGGTCATGGGTTCTCCCTGAGTGTGCTCTGAGCCAGGGCCACAGCCATCAGCAGCTCTCTTGCTTCCAGAATCTGATGCTGGGCAGCTCAGGCTCAGCCCAGCATGGGGCATCAGGCCAATCATTGCTGCCCTGGGGCAGGACTAGAGCTGCAAGACCCACCCCATGATAGGCTGGCTATGAAGGCAGTGGTCATTGGTGGGCAGCTAGTAGTTGCGGTGTGTGTGGGTGATGTGGGTGGTGTTAGGTTCTTGGCCGTCCCATTTTGTACCTTGTGGCTAGAATGCAGGTGGTGGCCCGAGAGTCAGGAGGGGCAGGAGAAGAAGAGAGAGACCTTGTGAGTGCAACTGTCCACCTCTCCCACCAGCCCTGCTGGCTGAGGCTTGCAGCATGTGCTGCAGTTGGGGAAGCAATGAAGGCTGAGTCTCAGCAGGAAAACCAAGTGCGTGGTGCTAATTTGCTCGCTGATGCAGCATCTATGTGGTCTGCATGGGCAGACAGGGGGAAGGGTTTGGTAGGAGGGTGCTGGAGGCACACTGGGCCCTTGTGCAGCAGGGGGGTGGTAGCTCATTGCCTCTTTCATCTCTCCATTCATGCAAGTCATTCATAAATCCCACATAGAGGAACAAGTGAGCAGGGGTCAGGAGCAGTGCTCTAATGTTTAGGCATTTTACTTTGTGGAGGGGGTTGTATCCTTGTCAGCCTACATTCAAAAAAGATACTCTGTCCCAGGAAAACAAGAAGACTAGGAAAGTCAGCATACCCAAATTGTTTCTTTTAATTTTAAAGACTCTCTTGTGTCCAACTGTGGTCACTATGTTAAAAGGAATATTTAGAAGACTGTGAACATTTTGAATGTTGAGCAAGGAGTTGCTCTCCTATGACATGGGTGAATCTATTGTAAGAACAATATGCATGAGTACATTCTTATAGAATATTTCTGCAGTGGTTTTTGAGTTCTTACAGATTTGAGTTTTATAAAATGATGCCAAATCATTATATTTACTTGTTTACTCAAGAGACACAAATATTTTTCTTTAAAGTGAAGAAACAAATTGTAAATGTTGAGAAGCAATTAATTTTGGGATGTGGTAATTTGCAATAACCAGTAAGGATGGCTAATATATATATATACATATATATATGTACAAATTTAAAATGCAAACCAAGAAGTGAAAAATGTTTTTGTTACTTTAAAAATGAACGTTATAAATTCTCTCCTTAAACTATGTTTCACCGGGTACGTGGCTCACAAGGCTAATCCTCCGCCTGCAGTGCTGGCACCCCAGGTTCTAGTCCCGGTTGCTCCTCTTCCAGTCCATCTCTCTGCTGTGGCCCAGGAGAGCAATGGAGGATGGCCCAAGTGCTTGGGCCCTGCACCCACATGGGAGATCGGGAGGCCATGGTGGCCATTTGGTGGGTGAACCAATGGAAGGAAGACCTTTCTCTCTGTCTCTCTCACTGTCTAACTCTGCCTGGCAAAAAATAAATAAATAAATAAATAAATAAATTTTGCCTTGTACACTCTCAGTTCTTATTCTGAAGATGTTAAAGTGTATCACATTTTTATTGAGAAGCAAAGAAAAATGTTCCACTTTAGAATATTAAAAACATACAATTTAAATTTTGCTGAACAGCTTGTAATAGTTGAATTTGTATTTTTAGGCATAAATGTGTTTTCTTCTTGATGTATTATGACAGATATATTATTTTCATGGTAGTGGAATGTATGAGGTAAATGATCCAACAGATTTGTTTTCATTAGATCAAACTTTCCATGGGGTACCTAAACTTAGAATGAGTTTGATATCACAACACTATTTACATTCTCTGTAAGAAAAATAAAGGACATTTGTCCCTAGATTTCAAATCACAGAATGAGATAGTCCAATTTATTTTTGGTTTTCCGTGATGTATTGCTGTGTTTTATAATACCATACATTCATGAAAAATAGATTTTTATTCAAAAGTTCACATTTGTGCCACTTTTTTTTCTGTAGGTCTAAAATTTTTCTAAAGGTCAATCTTTCTATAAAAAAGTTCATATGTGTTGCCTGATGTAATCAATTTCTTTTTTTCTAGATTTATTTTTATTTATTTGAAAGACAGAGTTATATAGAGAGGTAGAGACAGAGAGAAAAGTCTTCAATCTGCTGGTTCACTTCCCAATTGGCTGCAAAAGCCGGAGCTGAGCTGATCTGAAGCCCGGAGCCAGGAGCTTTTCTCAGGTCTCCCACACAGGTGCAGGGGCCCAAGGACTTGAGCCATCCTCTGATGCTTTCCCAGGTGCATTAGCAAGGAGCCAGATCAGAAGTGGAGCAACTGGAACTCAAACCAGCACCCATATGGGATGCTGGCACCCTAGGTTGGGGTTTTAACATGCTGTGCCACAGCACTGGCCCCTGTAATCAATTTCTAAAGTGTATACACTGACAAGAAGAATTACACAAAGTACACTCATCTAACAAGGCATATCTTTGCTAAATTTAAAGACAATGGCTTTACCTGCTACACGTAATGCTAGCCTCAAGTATTTGCTTTGGAGCAATACTCATCTGCAGTTTTCATAGGTTTTATCAGAAAGTATCATTTGATAGTAAATCCTTTTAGTGAATATATGAAATAGATCAAACATTGAATTTGTGAAAAAAAATGGCTGCCATTCAGATCATGCCAAGTCTAAGGCTTTGCCACTTCATGATTATATATCCTTGGGCAAACCAGTTACTTACCTCTTCATGCCTCAGTTGCATTTTCTTTAAAGTTAAAATAACAGGAGCTACCTCCATTTTTCTGGAAACATAAAATTCAGGAAACATCACCTGGTATAAAATAAATGTTAGCAATTATTATTATTATCTATTCACATTTTCCTAAATAAAGGTATTTAAATATCTGTGCCTTTATGCTTAATGTTGTAGTGTACACATTTAGATACAACTCAAAATTTATTTGAAATTATATACATTCAAGTTTTGTAAAACTTCATATTTTGCTTGACATGGTAACTCAAACTAGATTCAATTCCTTTTAATTTGATGAGTGAGCCATTTCTTATCTAATTCCCTGGATAATGTAACTTATTCACTCATTTGTGCTTTGTGATGATACCTGCCTCTTTGTCAAAACAGTAACTAAACTGCATCCTTTTTGGTCAAAAATAAATCAATAGAGTAAATTGGTATTTAAAGAAAGGGACTATTCTTTGGCAGTAATCTTAAACTAGCACATTGATGCACTTTGGTAAGTGCATTGGAGACTTGCTGATTGTGTATGTACATTTGTGAATGTATGTATGGTACATGGGTATGTGTGTGTGTGTGTGTGTGTGTGTGCTCAATTTAAAGCTACAATAAAATTGTAGCATTATCCAAAGAAATAATTCTAGAAAATCATAGTTTGCAATGATTTTTGCTCTTTGGAGATTATGATGTTTAGATGATGCCTAAAGTTTCTGTGAATTTTTTTCAGAATTCTAGTAATATACAACACTGAAATTCATAAAGAAGGGGAAAATAGTTGGGTTCAAAGATATCATTAGACTACAGAACCAATCAGCCATAATTCAGGCCTCCAAATTAAACTACTTGTATGAGAAAATTTAAGTAGTTGTATTGATGTCACATATTGTTTGCAAACAAATGTATCTTTTTAAAAATTATTTATCTATTTACTTATTTATTTGAAAGCCAGAGTTACACAGAGAGAGAAGAAGAGGCAGAAAGGAGAGAGGGAGGTCTTCCATCTGCTGGTTCACTCCCCAATTGGCTGCAATGACTAGAGCTGCACCGACCCAAAGCCAGGAGCCAGGAGCATCTTCTGGGTCCCCCATGCGAGTTCTGGGGCTCATGGACTTGGACCATCTTCCAGTGCTTTCCCAGGCCTTAGCAGAGAGGTGGCTCAGAAATGGAGCAGCTGGGACTCAAACTGGCATCCATTTGGGATGCTAGCACTGCCAGGCTGCAGCTTTACCCGCTATGCCACAGTGCCAACCCCAAATGTATATTAACATTACTGTATTTGGTAAACACATAACATTAGTGTTGAAAGAATAAATAATTATAAACCTCAGTGAAGGCAATTTGTCATTAGGTAACAAAACCATGCAATGCATTCAACTGAATTCTAGTCCAGATATTTTTTCATAAAGAAATTTTAAACAAAATTATATTGATGCCAAAATATTCACAATAGAATGATTCCCTGAAGTGCAAACATATGGTAATCATTTACATTGGATGATTGCTTGATAAAATACATCGATAAATTTCATGTAGTCTATCATTTAATAAATCCTTTAAATTAATTGAATTAGTTTGAGGATATGCTTTGAAGAGTGTCTATAAAAAGTGTAGGGCAATAATTTATACTGACAATCATAACTTCCCCCACCCACCCATAACCCTCCTATTTCCTGCTCCCTCTCCCATCCCAGAAGATTACAAAATTGTATGAAGGACATTTGTACAGTAAACAAATATACTGATTTCTAATGCAATATTTGAATACTTGAAGCAGGAAGGCTAAGTACTTCTTAGCCAAAATAACATGTTTTGTCCAGTGTAAAACCCATTTGCCATCCCAATACACAAAGGGATTTGGGGCAATAAGGAAAAAAGAAGTCCACACATGCAGAAATTTTAAGCAAAACAAAATAGAGAATGTATTTAGTTTCATGTAAATCACACGAGAATTAATAGTATTCTACCAATTTCCAACAAATATTTTAACTTTAATGATGAATGAATTTTCAGTTACATAGCAGAAAACTTCTACCCTCTCCCATAAAACTGAAAGAGAAACTTTTTAAAAGTAAAAACTGATGAAAGAATTCTGCAATACATGTTAATGTTAAGTAGCGCAGCAGAGTTTATTTAGAAATACAAACACACACAGAAAATAAATACATTAAAATCTTACTGAATAGTCCAGTAATAGTTCAGGATCCAATATGTGTGCAAAAGATTCTGGATTTCCCACTCACTTTGTATAGGAAATGATGTGCTTTGCTATGTAGCATGTAACTTTAGATTTCTGAACACCTCCACTTTGCTTCTTACCCTGAGTCCCAGCAAATACAGGAACACAGCTGTTGAGTCATTTATTTTCTGGATTTGGGAATATCAAAGAATTAATGAGTATAGAAAGTTGTACAGCAAAAACCAAGAATATCCAAGGGAGTTCAGGAAAATCAATTGAACAAGTCAAAATACTATGAATGTATACTGAATGCTCTGTTTTTAATATGCCTTACTTACCTAAAAAGACATGAGGGCTATTGCTCTCTCTCTTAATACAACTAAGGAGAAGATATCACCAATGCTCAAGAAAAATGAATACACAGCAGAGCTAATACAAAATCCCAAAAATCCAAAACAGAAAAACTGGATATGCACTCTTTACACATACAATGAAGTGGCAATGAAGTAGAACAAATCTAAAATTAGAAAAAAATCTTTTTTTAAAGATTTATTTATTTATTTTAAAGTCAGAATTACACAGAGAGAGGCAGAGAAGAGAGAGGGGTCTTCCATCCACTGGTTCACTCCCCAGTTGGCTGCAATGGCTAGAGTTGCACCGATCCAAAGCCAGTAGCAAGGAGCTTCTTCCAGGTCTCCCACATGGGTGCAGGGGCCAAGGACTTGGGCCATCTTCTACTGCTTTCCCAGGCTATAGCAGAGATCTGGATCCATATGAGATGCCAGCACTGCAAGTGGTGGCTCTACCCACTACGCCACACCGCTGGCCCCAAAAATTCTTGTCAAATTAAGAACATTTAACCTTTGTTTTAGAATGAATTATTAAAATATCTAAACTGGGGGAATACATAATTTCTTTCTTTCGAAATCAGAAGAGAAAAAGAACACTTCAAGGCTACTGTGACACCACACAGAAGGAATGGAGAATCATGACCTCAATTAGCCTAGGGACAGAATAAAAGGGAGGGAAATAGGAACAACAGAATTAAGATGAATAAGCTTTGACAGCTGAGAGAATCTGAATGTAAAGAAAAGGCATCCAGTTAACTGAACCAATAGAGATAAGTCTGAGAGGAAAAAACATTGTTAAGACATATTAATGGGGCCAGAGCTGTGGCTTAGTAAAGTCAAAAAAAATCAAAAATTTGTTTTTAAATTATATAATTAAAAAAGATAAAAAAGATGTTCAATCTTAAGTCTCTACAGCATAAGATATACATCAATTTTCCCAGGTTCTATTTGCATTAATTAACAAAGTTTCATGGGTATAATCACTAGAGTGGCTCCAATAAGTCTTTTTATAAAAATTATTTTTTAGTTTGACAGGCAGAGTGGACAGTGAGAGAGAGAGACAGAGAGGAAGGTCTTCCTTTTTCTGTTGGTTTACCCCCCAGTGGCCGCTGCGGCCAGTGTGCTGCGGCCGGCACACTGCGCTGATCCAAAAGCAGGAGCGGGGTGCTTCCTCCTGATCTCCCATGCAGGTGCAGGGCCCAAGCACTTGGGCCATCCTCCACTGCACTCCTGGGCCATAGCAGAGAGCTGGACTGGAAGAGGAGCAACTGGGACAGAATCTGGTGCTCCCACCAGGACTAGAACTCGGTGTGCCTACACCGCAGGTGGAGGATTAGCCTATTGAGCCATGGCGCCTGTCTCCAATAAGTCTTAACCTGGGATGCAACTAAATTTAACAAGGATACTCAATAGGAATTTTAGAAGAATTCCCAAAATATGTTATCTGAATAAAAATAAGTACTTTACTTGGTACATCTCATATTAACTATACTATTGTCTAAATTTCCAATTGTCAGGTGTACTAAAAAAATCCCAGAAGCAGCACAGTTGGTCCAACATGATGAAGAATAAAATAAAGATTTTCAGTTACAACTTGCCTAGAGAAAATGAGAATTCACAGATCCCAGATTAAAATAGCCAAGAAGGCCCAATAAAAGAAAACTCAATGTATTCATATACTAACATTTATTACCTCAGATTTATTTAACAAAAAGGTGATTATTCCAGCTATATCCCATTAGGTAGCCCAATTTTACCTGCTAAATCCATTAAAAGAAAAAAGCACCTCATGATATGCTGCTAAAATCATATTTCTATATGAAATCCACCATGTCCCCTGTACCTTATATTTAATGTTAACAGATCTGATGAAAATCAATAGATAAATGATGTGTCTTAACCAAGTGTGCAAATGCATTTTGCTCCAAGTTTTTCCAAAAACCCCTCAGTTTAAGTTTGCCTTCACCTTGAAAAGACACTTCTGAGGTTTACAAATCAGTCCAGCTTCTTTGGGCCTCACTCCAATGAAAGGGCTAAAATCCATCAAAATAAACTCTAGGGACTGTCCTTGTGCTCCCAGTGACTTTTTCACTCTAAGGGCTCACAAACCTTCTAAATTCTTTAGATCACCTGTGATGTCCATTAGTTCTCAAAGACTATGATGCAAGTAATTTCCCCTCTTGGAACCTTGTTATTAACTGTGTTGTATGAGAAATGAAGTCTCCTACACACCTTGTGCTTATGATTCTCCAAACCATGTTGCCTGCTAGGACTTTGGCCATGAATATAGGACAGCAATACCTGAACATGATTACTGAGATCTCCTTAATAAAGGATAGACTGGGGCCAGCACTGTGGTGCAGTGGTGTAATCCTTTACCTGCAATGCTGGCACCCCATATGAGCACCAGTTCTAGTCCCCATTTCTCCTTTTCCCATCCAGCTCTCTGCAATAGCCTGGGAAAGCAGTAGAAGCTGTTCCAAGTGCTTTGGTCCCTGCCAAAATATGGGAGACCTGGAAGCTCCTAGCTCAGATTGGCCCAGCTGCAGACATTGCAGTCATTAGGGGAGTAAATGAGCATATGGAAGACCTTTCTCTCTGTCTCTTCTTCTCACTCTCTGTAAGTAAACCTGTCAACTACATAAATAAATTCTTTATATATATATTTACATTTATTTATATATTTATGTATATATATTCATATATAAAATATATTATAATTTATCATACAATATATTATATAATATATAATTATAAACAGATAATATTATATAATTTATTATATGTATTATATATATATATATATTATTGAGATGACTTCAATAGCCAGAGTGTGGCCAGGTTGAAACCAGGAGCTTTTCCTCTGATGTGTGTCCCAGGAACCCAGGTACTCGGAGCATCTTTCACTGCTTTTTCAATCCATTGGTAAGGAGCTGGATCAGAAATAATTATTTATATATAAATAACAAATTCATATATAATAATTATATGCAATTATATATTTATAATAATTATATGCAACTCTATATTATGTATAGAAATATATAATATAATATATAATATAATATATATTATAATATATAAATATATATATGATGGACCAAAATATGGTATTCTCCATTTGGCAGAAGGGACAGGCTCCAATATCTACTGTCTATGACAGTATGTCAGCATAATGCAGGAGGTAACCCCTCTACCAAATAAGAAAAGCTATTTCAGTTCAGCTGGACATCATTCTGCTGACTGTTGACCTTATTACTGTTAGTCTGGATGCTTTCATTGGTTGCAATCCAGAGACCCAATTTTCCCATAGATATAAACATCAGCAAACATGAAAATTTGGTAAGAAAAGCTTAAACTGAGAGTTATGATTAATAACTATTTTAACAAAATTTCTCAGAACCCATCTAATCCAAACCTTGGACAATTGGAAGACATTGTACTTGGCCCACCCATAATCAAAATGGATTCTAAATCCTTCAACTGCAAGGAGAGTATCATAGACATTAATGCTCCAAACGGATCCAGTTCTCTGCTAATGTGTCTGGAAAAGCAGCACAGGGTGACTCAAATATTGGGGCTCCTGCACCCTTGTGAGAGACCTGGAAGAAGCCCCTGGCTCCTGATATCAGTCTGGCCTAGCCGCAGTCATTGCAGCCATTTGAGGAGTGAACAAACCAGGAGGAAGATCAATCTCTCCCATTCTCTCTATCTAGTGCTGCCTTTCAAATTCATAAATGGATCTTTAAGAAAATAGATCACTTCAATAAATTTGCCATTGCTCAGTCATGATGACTTTTACTACCTTCAGTTCTTTTTCAAAAGATTTATTTATTGGAAAGGCAGATAGAGGAGCTGGTGGTTGTGGTGCAGTGGACAAAGCTGCTATCTGTTACATTGGCATCCTGTATGTGCACCAGTTCAAGTACCAGCTATTCCATTTCTGATCCAGCTCCTTACCAATGGACTGAAAAAGCAGGGAAAGATGGCCCAAGTGCCTGGGATGCTGCCACGCACATTGCAGGAAAAGCTCCTTGCTGCCATGCACATCGGAGGGAAAGCTCCTGGCTTCAACCTGGCCACACTCTGGCTATTAAAGTCATCTCAAAAATGAATTAGGTGGTGGAAGATTTCTGTCTCTCCCTCTCTCTGTAACTCTTTCAAGTAAGTAATTAAATATTTTAATATGATAAAAAAGGCAGAGACACACAGAGACAAAGAGAGAAGGAAAGAGAAGCAGAGAGATCTCCCATCTGCTGGTTCACTTTCTATATGGCTACCACTGTGCAAGACCAGGTTCTCATGTCCCCATTGAGGTTACAGTTCTCCAATTTGACGACAGGAATGAAAGTATTTGAGCTATTATACATTGCTTCCCAGGGATATTAACATGAAGCTGATTTGGAAGTGTAGTACCCAAAACTCAGATTAGCACTGCAATATAGGCTGTGGGCATCTGTTGTGACTGCTAACAAATTGGAAATCCTAGAGTAAAAATCAACATATTCCTGGACATACACAATATACCAAAATTGAGTCATGAAGACACATAGAAAAGCTAAACAAACCAAAAACCAAGACAGAGATTGGATGAGTAATAAAGACCCTCCCAACAAGGAAAAGTCCAGGATCAGACAGCCTCACTATTGAATTCTACAGGACTTTTAAAGAACTAATGCTTCTCAAACTATTCAACACAATTGAAAGAGAGACAATCCTCTCAAACTCCTTCTATTAATCCTGCATCACCTTAATTCTTTAACTAGAAAAGATACAGTTGAGAGAGAGTACTATAGAAAAATATCCCTGATGGGGGCCAGTGCCATAGCACACTGGGTTGATCCTCCACCCGTGGAGACGGCATCCCATATGGGTGCCAGTTCTGGTCCCGGTTGCTGCTATTCCAGTCCAGCTTTCTGCACTGGACTGGGAGGGCAGTGGAGAATGGCCCAAGTGCCTGGGTCCCTGCACCCGCATGGGTGACCAGGGAGATACTCCTGACTCTGGCTTCCGATTGGACCAGCACTACCTGTTGGGCCATATGGAGCATAAACAAGCAGATAAAATACTTCTGTCTCTCTGCCTCTGCCTCTCCATCTCTGTAACTCAATCTTTCAAATAAATAATTCTTTTGAAAAGGTCAACAAACAATAAAGGCTGGTGGAGAGGGAGAGAAAAAGGTACCCTAACCCACTGTTGGTGGGAATGAAGCTAGTGCAACCATTATGGAAGGCAGTATCAAAGTTCCTCAGAAATCTGAAAACAAACATACCATGTGATCCTGCCATCTGACTACTGGGAATTTATCTGCATGAAATGAAATAGAATATGCACAGGCATGAGTTATCTGTACCCTCATGTTTATTACAGCTCAATTCACAATAGCTAACATGGAATCAACCCAGATGTCCATCAACTGGTGACTGGAACAAAAATATGAGCTATATATACAGTGTAAAATACTATTCAACCATAATTGAGAATGAAATCCCATCTTCTGTAACTAAATGGATGAACTGGAAACAAGTATGCTTCATGAAAGAAGCCAGTCCCCAAAAGACAAATACCATATGTTTTCTCTGACTGGTGGTAATTAATATATAGACAACAAAAAGCAGCATATGAGTTAAATTGACATTTTGAGATTTGAGTATTGTTCATAGCACTTTTCTGTACTCTTTGATAGAGTACACAACATATACTCATTGATATTTCTGCTACTACTTGCTGAATTCTTTATTTTGTAGAGGGTTAAAGCTTGTGATTCTAAAATAAAATCAAAGCATGCAGCTGTCAAAATTAAAAGAAAATAAAACAAGAAGGAGGGAGTTGGAAATATGAGACCAAGGGAAGATAGGATAGGATGTTATCAGTTTGCTCTTCAATCTGTATATATAAATTACATGAAATTTGTTCACTTAATATGCATTTAAAAATATAAACTTAACACTGGAAGAAAAAGACCTGAGATCAGTGTTTTCTGGATTACCACTAATAAAATTTAGTCTTCATTTATGTCTGACCATATTTAATTTCTTATTTATTTATTTTATAAGAAAATTAACATCACCATTCCTAACAAGTCCATCCTGCTTCATCCATATCTATCAGTTCCCACTATGCTAATAATTTCTCATGAACTTAAATCCATATCATCTTAAAAAGATGCAATGTGGGGCTGGCGCTGTGGCATAGCAGATAAAGTTGTTGCCTGCAGTGCTGGCAAGCCATGTGGGTGCCAGTTCAAGTCGTGGCTGCTCCACTTCTGAACCAGCTCTCTGCTATGGCCTGGGAAAGCATTAGAAGGTGGCCCAAGTCCTTGGGGCCTTGCACACATGTGAAAGACCCTGAAGAAGCTCCTGGCTTCAGATTGACACAGACCAGTCATTGCGGCCAACTGGGAGTAAACCAGCCGATGGAAGACCTCTCTGTCTCTGTCTCTCTCTCTCTCTCTCTCTACCTCTCCTCTATTTGTGCAACTCTTTCAAATAAATAAATTAATATTTAAGAAAAAAGCCTGATTCATGTTATTATTTATGTGTTTTAGAGGCTTTGCAGATGTTGATTACATGTGCCATGAAAACCCATTAAAATGCAAATCCTATAAGAGGCAACTCCATGTGCACTAAACTGGTAAAATCCAGTGCATGTGTTGAGAAAAACACACTAGCAATACATTTCAAAAAGCTGTGAAATATTATAAGTGGCTGTCAAAAGCTAAAAATCTGACAATGACTCATTATGTCATTTATTTATATATAATGCTGAGAAAATCAGAAGTATTTGTTAAAACTTCTGCTAAAATGCACTTGATTTATAATTTTTAAATGCATCTTTCCTAGATGTAATGCAATCCTGTACTACTTTAGAGTATCAGAAATTTAAAATGTTGGACTGGTGCTGTGGTGGAGCAGGTTAACACCCTGGACTGAAGTGCCAGCATCCCATATGGGGGCCGGTTCAATACTCAGCTGCTCCACTTCTGATCCTGCTCTCTGCTATGGCCTGGCAAAGTAGTAGAAGATGGCCCAAGTCTTTGGGCCCCTGTACCCATCTGGGAGACTGGGAACTAGCTCCTGGCTCCTGGCTTCAGATCAGCACAGCTCTGGCAGTTGCAATCAATTAGGGAGTGAACACCAGATGGAAGACCTCTCTCTTTCTCTCTGTCTATCCTCTCTGTCTGTAACTCGACTTGTACATAAATAAATAAATCTTTAAAACAATTAAGAAATTTAACATGTGAAAGGTTTTTAAAAATGTATTTCTTTATTGTGAGGCAGAGTTACAGATATAGAGAGGAAGAGATAGAGAGGTCTTCTATCAACTGGTTCACCCCTAAATGGCCAGAATGGCTGGAGCTGGGCCGATCTGAAGCCAGGTGCCAGAAGCCAGGAGTCAGCAGCTTCCTCCAGGTCTCTCACATGGGTGCAGGGGCCCAAGAACTCAGGGCATATTGCACTGCTTTCCTAGGCCATTAGTAAAGAGCTGGATTGGAAGTGCAGGAGCAGGGACTCAAACTGGTGCCCATGTGGGATGCTGGTGCTGCAGGTGGATGCTTAATCTACTATGCCACAGAGTGGGCCCAGTGAATGGTTTTAGGAAGACATCTTTCATGTAGACTAGGCTGCAATATTGCAAGGTAAGGTTTAGCTTTTATTCCCACACATCAGTATTCATCTTTTAGCAACTATAAATACTGAATATCATACATATAGACATAAATATAGGTAACTGCAGATTTTGTTGTCATTCTTTCTAATTCTCTTTTTAATGTCTGCTAATAGGCCATCTTATGGATTATTATATTGATGTTACCCATACACAAGCATCAGGCATTTCCACTGTTGAATGTGTTTATGAGTACAGGTAGATTTGTGTGTACATGAATGCACATTTGATGGAGATAGCACTGACAGTAATACTGTGAGAAATCCTAACGCTGATTCCAAACTTTCTGTCCTCCGCAGAGATGGCTGTCATTGAAGTAGACCACAGGGCCCCTTTTGCTGTTATGGACTGAAATGTGCCTCCCTAAAACTCTAACACGGAAGTGCTAACCAGCAACATGACTCTACCTGAAGAAAGTGCTTTTAAGCAGATCAAATGGTAGATGTGTCTGTCACATCGGAGAAAGGCTTCTGGAAAAATCGAGCCTATTTAAGCACCTTGATCTGATATTTTCAAGCTCTACAACTCTGAGAAGTAAAATTCCATGATTTAAATCATATTCTCTGTGGTATTTTCTTAGCAAATTAATATATCCTCATTTCTGCCAGCATTTTCTATTGTCATCCAGAAGGTCCTAGTGATTAGCAGAGAAATATAGAAACTAAAAACTGTGATTTTAGATTACCAAGTATCTACTAACACAAAAAGATCCCAGAAGCCACCTACTACCATCGTCCAGGACCCAGAAAAAAAACAGGAAGGAGTCAAGTTGCAGGGCAGTAGAAAAAAGTGAATAATGAAAGATCACAGCAGAAGTAAATAAGGAAGTGTTTGGTGCTGTGGTGTAGTGGATTAAAGCCTTGACCTGCTGTGCATGCATCCCATATGTTGCTGCTAGGAGACCAGGTGCTCCACTTCCAATCCAGCTCCCTACTAATGCACCTGGGAAATTGGTGGAAGATGGACCGTGTTCTACGGTGCTGGCACCCACATGAGAGACTTGGAAGAAGCATCTGGCCTTTCCAATAAATAAATAAATCTTAAAAATATAGAAACAGTGTTAGCACTGTTGGAAAACAGACTCATAGTTCAGTGTAAAAGTATAGGCAGCTGAAATAAACCGACTTTTCTACAGGCAACTCCTATTTAACAAAGGAAAGAAAACAAACAGGAGAAAGAAGAACCCCTTTAGCATATGGTTTAAAGGAAAGTGATTATCCATATGTAGAAGCCTGAAAATATACCCAAAACCTCATACACTATGTAAAAGCAACTCAAGGTGAATTAAAAGTCTAAATATAAAACCAGAAACTAAGTAAACATATGAGAAACTATAAAACATAAGCATAGATAACAGTTTTGGGTAAGATTCCAAAAGCACAAGTAACAAAAATAAAATATAGAAATTTGAGCATATCATATTAAGATACATCTTCACAACAAAGTAATCAACAGAGTGAACATACAATGGACAGAATGGCAGGAAACATTGAAAACTCTGATTATGACAAAAGATTGATAGCCAGAACATACATATATAGAACTGGGAAAATCTCCAAATAAGAAGCAAAATGTACAGCTAAGAAATGGGCAAGGATCAAAACAGATGTTTCTCAGAAGAAGAAATCTCAATGGTCAAGACATAGATGAACATGCCCAATATCACTAGCCATTAGGGAAATGTAAATCAAAACCAATAGCAGACTCCATCTGTGGGAGAAGACAATGCTTGGGTTTTCATTTGTGCAACAAGTGGGTTTAGAGGACCCTGTTCACCATAAGAGGGCAGAGTCTACATGGAAGTAAGGAAACCTTAATGTTTTCCTAATGGGCTTGTTAAATTCTTGACCAGTGCCTATTACCTTTGCCGCAAACTTTCCAGTCTCACTACTTTCCTGCTTCTTCCTCTTCTCTGTGGCTTGCAAAAACAGTGTACCTTCTATATACGGAGGATACTTTTGTTTTGTTTTATTCCTCCTATCTCATGATGTTCCTCTAAGAAATCACAACCCTCCAAGTATTCATTAATTTATGCAGTCTGCAGTTTTCATGGGCTACTACATGGCAAAGTACTAGGTTAAAGGAAAGGTATAGGTCAGGAACTGAGCAAAGTTCACAATGATGAAGCCATTGGGGAAATGAACCTGATGGAAGACCTCTCTCTCTCTCTCTCTTGCCTCTCCTTCTCTCTCTGTGTAACTCTGATTTTCAAATAAATAAATAAATCTTTAAAAACTAACAAAATATACTAAAAACCTGGTGGCAACACCTTTCTATCAGAACATGTGAAGCACTCAAACACAGTTTGTCCCAGAAAGTCAACCATAAGGGCATATCGTCTACTGCACTTGTGGACATCTCTGAGGGAGGTAAGGGGCACTTATTTCTTCCCCTCTTCTTTCTTACCACTCTCACAGTTATAACTTCTATCGATGCTTCCAAAGACCAGTCTCTATGAAATTGTAGAACTAATATCCTCCCATGTCAAAAGTGTCATGGGTTTAAACACAGAACCCAAAATAAGATAAGTAACTGGCCTTCTTAATTACACAGTGTGGAATGTAAGATTCTCAGTGGAGCACTGGGTAATATAAAGTGCTGGGCAGAGAAAAACTGTTACTTATCTGTATTTATGATGCTGTAATTCTCCTCTTTATGCAAACTCAGATTAAAAGAGCTCCCGTTAGTGGGCAGCACTGTTGCATAGTGGGTAAAGCTACTGCCTGCCTTGTCAGCATCCTATATGGGTGCCGGTTGGGATCCTGGCTGCTGCACTTCCCATCCAGCTCTCTGCTGTGGACTGGGAAAACAGTAGAAGTTGGCCCAAATCCCTCATCTCCTGCACCCACCTATGAGACCTGGACAAAGTTCTGCCTTTCAAATAAATAAATAATTCTTTAAAAAAACAGCTTCATCTCAGAAGGAGCTCCTGGCTACTGGCTCCAAATTGGCATACCTCCAGCTATTGCTGCCAATTGGGGAATGAACCATCGGATGGAAGACCTCTCTCTCTTTCTCTCTCTCTCTCTCTCCTCTCTGTGTAACTCTTTCAAATGAATAAATAAATCTTTAAAAAAGTAGCTCCAGTTATTGACAACACAGTAGACTTGCATTAATTTTGGTTCCCTTCTCACTTTGCAAAGGGATCAGTGGCAGGTCAAAACAGTTGACAGCCTTGCTAACAGGAGAAGAGATAGCTGAAGACAGAAAATGAAAAGCAGCCAAATACATCATCAAAGAAAGAGAAGTGGACCCCATCCAACACAAACCTTTAAAAGTGGATGCTCACAATTAATGAGTGAAACAGCTGCCCACTGAAATCTTGTCTAGGGAGGGAAGATGTCCTAAGTTCTGCTTTTGTAAACTCCAGTCATAAATCTGTCCTAATAAATCTGTCCCTGGCATCTCTTTTACAAACATACTGGACCCACTGACCATTGGAAATGTGGTTCTAATCATGTAGGCTGCCATTTAAACCCACCAATGCTGTAACAGCTAAGAAACTTGAATTTGATGCTCAATTCTCAGGAAATCATTCCAGCTGAGCCTAGGGCCATTAATAGAAACTCCTTGGATCCTCCACTGTCTCTGTGCCTGTTTGAAAGAAGGGAGATTTCCCACCCCATGTTTCTGGAACAGCTTCAAATTCCACATTGGAAAAATTTGATAATTAATACTTGAGAGGGATCAACACACAAAGCAGCTATTCACGCTTCACACTGCTCCCCACCAGGAAGATGAGGTGCAGGATGAGAGCAGTGGGGCAGATCCTAGACAGATCCTCCTGCCCACCCCTCTGCTGCCCCAGGCTCCCTCCTGAGGGCCATCCAGCCCCACCCTGCAGGAACCAGCCCAGGAAACATCAAGAGACCAGGCCAGACTGCATTCTGAGACCACCCACAGTGGGAACCCGGCTTATTTAACTGTGGAGATCAGGAGTCTTTCTGCCTTCCTTCCCTGTGAGTGCAGGTTCCCAGAACACTGCCCCCTCTCTCCTGTAACCACTAAATAAAGCACATTAGGGACAGTTTAGGTGAGGTACTGCAGGAGAGAGTCCGGGCACTTTGAGCCTGGGAAATAGAGGTGGGAGACAGAGCAGCCCGGGTCCCAGCCCTGACCTCGGGAGAAGCTGCCAGGATCGCTGGCACACTTCTCCCACATGTGTCTCCGCCCCTTCCTGCATGCCAAACCTGCAGCAGAAAGTCCCTGGAGCAGGTACCCTTTCTTCCAGATATACGGGGAGTGAAATTGGGAGTGTGGAGAAGAGAGTCCCTGGCATGTGGGACCCACAGTTGGTGGATGAAGAGGGAAGAAGCAGCAGGAGGCAGGCTCAGGGTGAGCACTCGGAAACTGCCTGGGATCGCACGTGCAGAGCAGGAGTTGCAGTAAATGCCAGAGAAGGAGCAGCATAGCCCCCAGGGTTGACACTGATCAAGGAATGAACTCCCCTGGTCCAACTCTGAGCCCCAGGGACTGGCAGTGGCAGGTGCATGCCCACAGGTATTTGGAAAGCAGAATACCTCGGAGCTACTGGGAACTCTGGGAAATGGAGTCCAGGCTGCAGCATCCCTAGAGACACCAGCTGTTCCTCCGAAAAGCTGCAGTCAGGGGTGGGTGCCCACAACCAGAGGGCATTTGCTTTTGTTAAGTCCCTCCTTCCTTTCCTTCCCACACCAAAATCTCAGGGATCAGTTGCTGTTCCTTTCCTGCATCAAATCTGAAAGAGTGACACTCACTTCTGCTAACTGACCCCAAATCCTGGCTCCCTCATAACCTCTGTCTCTTCCAGAAAAATCTTATTTACTACTTTGGCCCTAGAAATCATAAATGACTATGATAGAATGTAACTTTTAACAGAGGTGTAGAAGGCATGGTTTAATATCCAGTTTTGAGAATACAATTTTCATTTGTGTTTTATTGATGTTTATACTTCTTTTAAGATTCATTTTTTTATTTAGAAGTCAGAGTAACAGAGAAGGAGAGGCACAGAGAGAGAGAGAGAGAGAGAGGTGTTTTCCATCTCCTGCTTCACTCCTCAATTGGCAGCAGCAGCACAGCGCTGACCCCTTATAGTTCTTTACAAATCATTTTACACTGTCTTTTTATTCATCTAGTAAAGAGACAGAAGAATGGACACAGAGCTAACTCTATCCAAAATCTTGCTTGTATTGCATCAGAATACAAAATTTGGGAAGGAAGAAGGCAAAACTGACTCAGACCCAGAAAACATGTAGGAAATTGCCACTCAAGAAACCAAAAGTCAGCTGAGGCACCCAAAACAAGGACAGCAAGCCAGAATTGGAGCAAGCCAACAGCTGTGCCCTGATTGAAAAAGACCATTCCTCTTGTGCCCTGAACTCAATATTGCCGCCTCAAAACAAAAGCTCACATCAAAAAATTCATTACAAACCATGATACATAAGAAAAAAGAGAAAAAAGCCAAAGAAATGCAAGAATCCATAATGATATTGGGCTTGATTTAGTCGCAGGGAAACCGGCCGTTCCCGGATTCATTCACCCCTCCAGCTGACTGCTTGTGGAATTCTGACTGAATTAACCTGAAAATCACAGTGAAACTCAGTTTGGAGGCAATTAATATCTGTCACCTCAGCCAAAGTGTTCCATTTGATTTTCCAAAACACAAAAACTCACCTTGGTCATGTTGCCTGTAAATTTCTAAGCTTCAAACACCTATTAGCTGTCTTTTTTAATTCATAATGGCTACTCTGTCCAAACTCTTGTTTGTATTGCGTCAGAATACAACATTTGGGAAGGAAGAAGGCAAAACCAACTCAGACCCAGAAAACATTTAGGAAATTGCCGCTCAAGAAACCACAAATCGGCTGAGGCACTCAAAACTACGACAGCAAGAGGCACCCAAAACATTTAGGAAATTGCCGCTCAAGAAGCCAAAAGTCACTGAGGCACCCAAAACAATGACAGCAAGCCAGAATTGGAGCAAGCCAACAGCTTTACCCTTTTTGAAAAAGAACCTTCCTCTTGTGCCCTGAACTCCATATTGCAGCCTCAAAACCACAGGTCACATCAGAAAATTCATTACAAACCATGATAAATTAGAGAAAAGAGAAAAAAGCCAAAGAAATACAAGAAACCATAATGATATTGGGCTTGATTTAGTCGCAAGGAAACCGGCTGTTTCCGGATTCATCCACCCCTCCAGCTGACGGCCTGTGGATTTCTGACTGAATTAACCTGAAAATCGCAGGGAAACTCAGTTTGGAGGCAATTAATATCTGTCACCTCAGCCAAAGTGTTCCATTTGATTTTCCAAAACACAAAACCTCACCTTGGTCGTGTTACCTGTAGATTTCTAAGCTTCAAACGCCTATTTGTTTTGTGTTTTATTTCATAATGGCTACTCTGCCCACAGTCTTGTTTGTATTGCGTCAGAATACAAAATTTGGGAAGGTAGAAGGGAAAAGCAACTCAGACCCAGAAAACATTTAGGAAATTGCTGCTCAAGAAACCACAAATCGGCTGAGGCACCCAAAACAATGACAGCAAGCCAGAATTGAAGCAGGCCAACAGCTGTGCCCTGTTTGAAAAAGACCATTCCTCCGGTGCCCTGAAGTCCATATTGCAGCCTCAAAACCAAAGCTCACATCGGAAAATTCATTACAAACCATGATAAATAAGAAAAAGGAGAAAAAAGCCAAAGAAATGGAAGAATCCATAATGAAATCAGAGTTGATATAGTCGCAAGGAAACCGGCTGTTCCCGGAATCATCCACCCCTCCAGCTGACTGCCTGTGTAATTCTGACTGAATTAACCTGAAAATCGCAGTGAAACTCAGTTTGGAGGCAATTAATATCTATCACCTCAGCCAAAGTGTTCCATTTGATTTCCCAAAACACAAAAACTCACCTTGGTCGTGTTACCTGTAGATTTCTAAGCTTCAAATGCCTATTAGTTGTGTTTTTTATTTCATAATGGCTACTATGCCCACAGTCTTGTTTGTATGGCGTCAGAATAGAAAATTTGGGAAGGAAGAAGGCAAAACCAACTCAGACCCAGAAAACATTTAGGAAATTGCCGCTCACAAACCACATATCGGCTGAGGCACCCAAAACAATGACAGCAAGCCAGAATTGGAGCAGGCCAACAGCTGTGCCCTGTTTGAAAAAGACCATTCCCCCGGTGCCCTGAACTCCATATTGCCGCCATAAAACCAAAACTCACATCAGAAAATTCGTTACAAACCATGATAAATAAGAAAAATGAGAAAAAAGCCAAAGAAATGCAAGAATCCATAATGAGATTTGGCCTTATTAGTCACAAGGAAACCGGCTGTTCCCGGATTCATCCTCTGCTCCAGCTCACTGCCTGTGGAATTCTGACTGAATTAACCTGAAAATCGCAGTGAAACTCAGTTTGGAGGCAATTAATATCTGTCACCTCAGCCAAAGTGTTCCATTTGATTTTCCAAAACACAAAAACTCACCTTGGTCATGTTACCTGTAGATTTCTAAGCTTCAAATGCCTATTTGTTGTGTGTTTTATTTCATAATGGCTACTCTGCCCAAACTCTTGTTTGTATGGCGTCAGAATACAAAATTTGGGAAGGAAGAAGGCAAAACCAACTCAGGCCCAGAAAACATTTAGGATATTGCCACTCAAGAAACCAAGTCAGCTGAGGCACCCACAACAATGACAGCAAGCCATAATTGGAGCAAGCCAACAGCTGTACCCTGTTTGAAAAAGAACCTTCCTCTTGTACCCTGAACTCAATATGCCAGCCTCAGAACCAAAGCTCACATCAGAAAATTCATTACAAACCATGATAAATAAGAAAAATGAGAAAAAAGCCAAAGAAATGCAAGAATCCGTAATGATATCGGGCTTGATATAGTCGCAAGGAAACCGGCTGCTCCCGGATTCATCCACCCCTCCAGCTGACTGCCTATGGAATTCTGACTGAATTAACCTCAAAATAGCAGTGAAACTCAGTTTGGAGGCAATTAATATTTGTCACCTCAGCTAAAGTGTTCCATTTTATTTTGCAAAACACAAAAACTCACCTTGGTCGTGTTACCTGTAGATTTCTAAACTTCAAATGCCTATTTGTTGTGTTTTTTATTTCATAATGGCTATTCTACCGAAACTCTTGTTTGTATGGCGTCAGAATACAAAATTTGGGAAGGAAGAAGGGAAAACCAACTCAGACCCAGAAAACATTTCGCAAATTGCCACTCAAGAAACCACAAATCAGCTGAGGATCCCAAACAATGGAAGCAAGCCAGAATTGAGGCAGGCCAATAGCTGTGCCCTGTTTGAAAAAGAACCTTCCTCTTCTGCCCTGAACTCAATATGCCAGCCTCAGAACCAAAGCTCATATCAGAAAATTCATTACAAACCATGATAAATAAGAAAAAGGAGAAAAAAGCCAAAGAAATGCAAGAATCCGTAATGTTATTGGGCTTGATTTAGTCACATGGAAGCCGGCTGTTCGTGGATTCATTCACCCCTCCAGTTGACTGCCTGTGGAATTCTGACTGAATTCACCTGAAAATCGCAGTGAAACTCAGTTTGGAGGCAATTAATATCTGTCACCTCAGCCAAAGTGTTCCATTTTATTTTCCAAAACACAAAAAATCACCTTGGTCATGTTACCTGTAGATTTCTAAGCTTCAAACGCCTATTTGTTGTGTTTTTTATTTCATAATGGCTACTCTGCCCAAACTCTTGTTTGTTTGGCATCAGAATACAAAATTTCAGAAGGAAGAAGGCAAAAGCAACTCAGACCCAGAAAATATTCAGGAAATTGCCGCTCAAGAAACCAAAAGTTAGCTGAGGCACCCAAAGCAATGACAGCAAGCCAGAATTAGAGCAAGCCAACAGCTGTGCCCTGTTTGAAAAAGAACCTTGCTCTTCTGCCCTGAACTCAATATGCCAGCCTCAGAACCAAAGCTCACATCAGAAAATTCATTACAAACCATGATAAATAAGAAAAAGGAGAAAAAAGAAAAGAAAAGCAAGAATCCATAATGATATTGGGCTTGATTCAGTCGCAAGGAAACCGGCTGTTGCCGGAATCATCCGCCCCTCCAGCTGACTGCCTGTGTAATTCTGACTGAATTAACCTGAAAATCGCAGTGAAACTCACTTTGGAGGCAATTAATATCTGTCACCTCAGCCAACGTGTTCCATTTGATTTTCCAAAACACAAAAACTCACCTTGGTTGTGTTACCTGTAGATTTCCAAGCTTCAAACGCCTATTTGTTGTGTTTTTCTATTTCATAATGGCTACTCTGCCGAAACTCTTGTTTGTATGGCGTCAGAATACAACATTTGGGTAGGAAGAAGGCAAAACCAACTCAGACCCAGAAAACATTTAGGAAATTGCTGCTCACAAACCACATATCGGCTGAGGCACCCAAAACAATGACAGCAAGCCAGAATTGGAGCAGGTCAACAGCTGTGCCCTGTTTGAAAAAGACCATTCCCCCGGTGCCCTAAACTCCATATTGCAGCCACAAAACCAAAGCTCACATCAGAAAATTCATTACAAACCATGATAAATAGGAAATCAGAGAAAAAAGCCAGAGAAATGCAAGAATCCATAATGACATTTGGCCTTATTAGTCACAAGGAAACCGGCTGTTCCCGGATTCATCCTCTGCTCCAGCTCACTGCCTGTGGAATTCTGACTGAATTAACCTGAAAATCGCAGTGAAACTCAGTTTGGAGGCAATTACTCTCTGTCACCTCAGCCAAAGTGTTCCATTAGATTTTCCAAAACACAAAAATCACCTTGGTCGTGTTACCTGTAGATTTTGAAGGTTTAAACGCCTATTTGTTGTGTTTTTTATTTCATAGTGGCTACTCTGCTGAAACTCTTGTTTGTATGGCATCAGAATACAAAATTTGGGAAGGAAGAAGGCAAAACCAACTCAGACCCAGAAACATTTAGGAAATTGCCGCTCTGAATACACAAATCGGCTGAGGCACCCAAAACAATGACAGCAAGCCAGAATTGGAGCAGGCCAACTTCTGTGCCCTGTTTGAAAAAGAGCCTTCCTCTTGCACCCTGAACTCCAGATTGCAGCCTCAAAACCAAAGCTCACATCAGAAAATTCATTACAAACCATGATAAATAAGAAAAAGGAGAAAAAAGCCAAAGAAATGCAAGAATCCATAATGATATTGGGCTTGATTCAGTCACAAGGAAACCGGCTGTTCCCAGATTCATCCACCCGTCCAGCTGACTGCCTATGGAATTCTGACTGAATTAACTTGAAAATCCAGTGAAACTCAGTTTGGAGGCAATTAATATCTGTCACCTCAGCCAACGTGTTCCATTTGATTTTCCAAACACAAAATCTCACCTTGGTCGTGTTACCTGTAGATTTCTAAGCTTCAAATGCCTATTTGTTGTGTGTTTCATTTCATAATGGCTACTCTCCCCAAACTCTTGTTTGTATGCCGTCAGAATACAAAATTTGGGAAGGAAGAAGGCAAAACCAACTCAGACCCAGAAAACATTTATGAAATTGCAGCTCAGAATCCACAAATCGGCTGAGGTACTCAAAACAATGACAGGAAGCCAGAATTGGAGCAGGCCAACAGCTGTGCCCTGTTTGAAAAAGACCATTCCTCTGGTGCCAAGAATTCCATATTCAGCCACAAACCAAAGCTCACATCAGAAAATTCATTACAAACCATGATAAATAGGAAAACAGAGAAAAAAGCCAAAGAAATGCAAGAATCCATAGTGACATTTGGCCTTATTAGTCACAAGGAAACCGGCTGTTCCCGGATTCATCCTCTGCACCAGCTCACTGCCTGTGGAATTCTGACTGAATTCACCTGAAAATTGCAGTGAAACTCAGTTTGGAGGCAATTAATATCTGTCACCTCAGCCAAAGTGTTCCATTTGATTTTCCAAAACACAAAAACTCACTTTGGTCAAGTTACCAGTAGATTTTGTAGGTTTAAACGCCTATTTCTTGTGTTTTTTTATTTCATAATGGCTAATCTGCCCAAACTCTTGTTTGTGTGCCATCAGAATACATAATTTGGGAAGGAAGAAGGCAAAACCAACTCAGACCCCGAACACATTTAGGAAATTTCCGCTCAAGAAACCAAAAATCAGCTGAGGCACCCAAAACAATGACAGCAAGCCAGAATTGAAGCAGGCCAACAGCTGTGCCCTGTTTGAAAAAGAACCTTCCTCTTGTACCCTGAACTCAATATGCCAGCCTCAAAACCAAAGCTCACATCAGAAAATTCATTACAATCCATGATAAATAAGAAAACATAGAAAAAATCCAAAGAAATGCAAGAATCCATAATGACATTTAGCCTGAATAGTCACAAGGAAACCGGCTGTTCCCGGATTCATCCACAACTCCAGCTGACAGCCTGTGGAATTCTGACTGAATTAACCTGAAAATCGCAGTGAAACTCAGTTTGGAGGCAATTACTATCTGTCACCTCAGCCAAAGTGTTCCATTTTATTTTCCAAAACACAAAAACTCACTTTGGTCATGTTACTGGTAGATTTTGAAGGTTTAAACGCCTTTTGTTGTGTTTTTTATTTCATAGTGGCTACTCTGCTGAAACTCTTGTTTCTATGGCATCAGAATACATAATTTGGGAAGGAAGAAGGCAAAACCAACTCAGACCCAGAAAACATTTAGGAAATTGCCACTCAAGAAACCAAAAGTTAGCTGAGTCACCCAAAACAATGATAGCAAGCCAGAATTGGAGCAAGCCAACAGCTGTACCCTGATTGAAAAAGAACCTTCCTCTTGTGCCCTGAACTCCATATTGCAGCCTCAAAACCAAAGCTCACATCAGAAAATTCATTACAAACCATAAAAAATAAGAAAAATGAGAAAAAATCAAGGAAATGCAAGAATCCAAAATATTGGGCTTGATTCAGTCGCAAGGAAACCGGCTGTTCCCAGATTCATCCACCTCTCCAGCTGACTGCCTGTGGATTTCTAACTGAATTAACCTGAAAATCACAGTGAAACTCCGTTTGGAGGCAATTAATATCTGTCACCTCAGCCAAAGTGTTCCATTTTATTTTCCAAAACACAAAAACTCACCTTGGTCATGTTACCTGTAGATTTCTAAGCTTCAAACGCCTATTTGTTGTGTTTTTTATTTCATAATGGCTATTCTGCCCAAACTCTTGTTTGTATGGCAGCAGAAAAGAAAATTTGGATACGAAGATGGTAAAACCAACTCAGACCCAGAAAACATTTAAAAAATTGCCACTCAAGAAACCAAAATCAGCTGAGGCACCCAAAACAATGAAGGCAAGCCAGAATTGGAGCTAGCCACAGCTGTACCCTGTTTAAAATGACCATATTTCCAGTGCCGTGAACTCCATACTGCAGCCTCAAAACCAAAGCTCACATCAGAAAATTCATTACAAACCATGATAAATAAGAAAACATAGAAAAAAGCCAAAGAAATGCAAGAATTCATAATGATATTGGGCTTGATTCAGTCGCAAGGAAACCGGCTATTCCCAGATTCATCCACCCCTCCAGCTGACTGCCTGTGCAATTCTGACTGAGTTAACCTGAAAATCGCAGTGAACCTCAGTTTGGAGGCAATTAATATCTGTCACCTCAGCCAAAGTGTTCCATTTGATTTTCCAAAACACAAAAACTCCCCTTGGTCATGTTACCTGTAGATTTATAAGCTTCAAAATCCTATTTGCTGTGTTTTTTATGTCATAATGGCTACTCTCCCCAAACTCTTGTTTGTAGAAATCAGAATACAAAATTTGGGAAGGTAGAAGGCAAAACCAACTCAGACGCAGAACACATGTAGGAAATTGCAGCTCAGGAAACCACAAATCGGCTGAGGCTCAAAACAATGACAGCAAGCCAGAATTGGAGCAGGCCAACAGCTTTGCCCTGTTTAAAAGGTCCATTCCCCCGGTGCCCTGAACTCCATATTGCAGCCTCAAAACCAAAGCTGACATCAGAAAATTCATTACAACCCATGATAAATAAGAAAAAGGAGAAAAAAGCCAAAGAAATGCAAGAATCAATAATGATATTGGGCTTGATTTAGTTGCAAGGAAACTGGCTGTTCCCAGATTCATCCACCCCTCCAGCTGACTGCCTGTGGAATTCTGACGGAATTCACCTGAATATCGCAGTGAAACTCAGTTTGGAGGCAATTAATATCTGTCACCTCAGCCAAAGTGTTCCATTTTATTTTCCAAAACACAAAAACTCACCTTGGTAATGTTACCTGTAGATTTCTAAGCTTCAAATGCCTATTTGTTGTGGTTTTTATTTCATAATTGCTACTCTGTCCAAACTCTTGTTTGTGTTGCCTCAGAATACAAAATTAGGGAAGGAAGAAGGAAAAACCAACTCAGATGCACAAAACATTTAGGAAATTGCCGCTCAAGAAACCACAAATTAGCTGAGGTATCGAAAACAATGACAGCAAGCCAGAATTGGAGCAAGACAACAGCTGTGCCCTGATTGAAATAGAACCTTCCTCTTGTGCCATGAACTCCATATTGCAGCCTCAAAACCAAAGCTCACATCAGAAAATTCATTACAAACCATAAAAAATAAGAAAAATGATAAAAAAGCCAAAGAAATGGAAGAATCCATAATGATATTGGGCTTGATTTAGTCGCAAGGAAACTGGCTGTTCCCAGATACATCCACCCCTCCAGCTGACAGCCTGTGGAATTCTGAGTGAATTAACCGGAGAAACACAGTGAAACTCAGTTTGGAGGCAATTAATATCTGTCACCTCAGCCAAAGTGTTCCATTTGATTTTCCAAAACACAAAACCTCACCTTGGTCGTGTTACCTGTAGATTTCAAAGCTTCAAATGCCTATTTGTTGTGTTTTTATTTCATAATGGCTACTCTCCCCAAACTCTTGTTTGTATGGCATCAGAATACAACATTTGGGAAGGAAGAAGGCAAACCCAATTCAGACCCAGAAAACATTTAGGAAATTGCCGCTCAAGAAACTAAAAGTCAGCTGAGGCACCCAAAACAATGACAGCAAGCCAGAATTGGAGCAGGCCAACAGCTGTGCCCTGTTTGAAAAAGACCATTCCTCCGTTACCCTGAACTCCATATTGCAGCCTCAAAACCAAAGCTCACATCAGAAAATTCATTACAAACCATGATAAATAATGGAAATGTGAAAAAGCCAAAGAAATGCAAGAGTCCTTTGTGATACTTGGCGGGATTAGACAAAAGGAACCTGGCTGTTTCCAGATTCATCCCCCCATCCACAGACTGACTTTGGACTTCTGATTGAATTCACCTCAAAATCCCACTCACATTCAATTTGGATGAATTAGTATCTCTCCCCTCAGCAGAAGGATTCCATATCATTTTCCAAACCACAGAAACTCATCTTGGTCATGTTGCCTGTAGATTTCTAATCCTGAAAGGCCAATTTGCTGTGTTTTTTGTTTTCTTTCATAATGGCTACTCTGTCCACAATCTTGCTTGTATTGCATGAGAATACACAATTTGGGTATGAAGAAGGGAAAACCAACTCAGACCCAGAAAATATTCAGCAAACTGACCCTCAAGAAACCAAAAGTCAGCTGAGGCACCCAACAATGACAGCAAGCCAGAATTGGAGCAAGCCAACAACTGTGCCCCAATTGAAAAAGAACCATTCTCTTGTACCCTGAAATCCATTTTGCAGCCTCAAAACCAAAGCTCACAGCAGAAAATTCATTACAAACCATGATAAATAAGGGAAATGTGAAAAAGCCAAAGAAATGCAAGAGTCCTTTGTGATATTTGGCTGGATTTAGACACAAGGAAACTGGCTGTTTCAGGATTCATCCCACACTTAAACAGACTGACTTTGGAATTCTGATTGAATTCACCTCAAAATTGCACTCACACTCAATTTGGAGGAAATTAGTATCTGTCCCCTCGGCAGAAGGAGTCCAAGTCAATTTCCAAAACACAGAAACTCATCTTGATTGTGTTGCCTGTACAGTTCTAAACATGAAAGGCCAATTTGCTTCGTTTTTTTTTTTTTCTTTCATAATGGCTACTCTGTCAAAATCTTGCTTGTATTGCATCAGAATACAAAATTTGGGAATAAGAATGCAAAACTAACTCAGACCCAGAAAACATTTAGGAAATTGCCACTCAAGAATCCACAAATCAGCTGAGGCACCCAAAACAATGACAGCAAGCCAGAATTGGAGCAGGCCAACAGCTGTGCCCTGATTGAAAAACAACCTTCCTCTGGTGCCCTGAACTGAATATGCCAGCTTAAAACCAAAGCTCACATCAGAAAACTCATTACAAACCATGATACATAAGAAAAATGAGAAAAAAGCCAAAGAAACGCAAGAATCCATAATGATATTGGGCTTGATTTAGTCAAAAGGAAACCGGCTATTCCCAGATTCATCCACCCCTCCAGCTGACTGCCTGTGGAATTCTGACGGAATTATCCGGAAAATCGCAGGGAAACTCAGTTTGGAGGCAATTAATATCTGTCACCTCAGCCAAAGTGTCCCATTTTATTTTCCAAAACACAAAAACTCACCTTGGTCGTATTACCTGTGGATTTCTAAGCTTCAAACGCCTATTTATTGTGTTTTTTTTTTTATGGCAAAATGGCAAGTCTGTCCAAACTCTTGTTTGTATTGGGTCAGAATACAAAATTTTTGAAGGAAGAAGGAAAACCAACTCAGACGAACAAAACATTTAGGAAATTGATGCTCAAGAAACCTCAAATCGGCGGAGGCAACCAAAACAATGACAGTAAACCAGAATTGGAGTAACACAGCAGCTGTGCCCTGATTGAATAAGAACCTTCCTCTTGTGCCCTGAACTCCATATGCCAGCCTCAAAACCGAAGCTCACATCAGAAAATTCATTACAAACCATGATAAATCAGAAAAATGAGAAAAAAGCCAAAGAAATGCAAGAATCCATAATGATGTTGGGCTGGATTTAGTTTCAAGGAAACCGGCTGTTCCCAGATTCATCCACCCCTCCAGCTGACTGCCTGTGGAATTCTGACTGAATTAACCGGAAAATCGCAGTGAAACTCAGTTTGGAGGCAATTAATATATGTCACCTCAGCCAAACTGTTCCATTTGATTTTCCAAAACACAAAAACTCACCTTGGTCATGTTACCTCTGGATTTCTAAGCTTCAAAACCTATTTGTTGTGTTTTTTATTTCATAATGGCCACTCTGCCCAAACTCTTGTTTGTATTGCGTCAGAATACAAAATTTGGGAAGGAAGAAGGCAAAACCAACTCAGACCCAGAAAACTTTTAGGAAATTGCTGCTCAAAAAACCTCAAATTGGCGGAGGCACCCAAAACAATGACAGCAAGCCAGAATTGGAGCAGGCCAACAGCTGTGCTCTGTTTGAAAAAGACCGTTCCCCCGGTGCCCTGAACTCCATATTACAGCCTCAAAACCAAAGCTCACATCAGAAAATTCATTACAAACCATGATAAATAAGAAAAATGAGAAAAAAGCCAAAGAAATCAAGAATCCATAATGATATTGGGCTTCATTTAGTCGCAAGAAAACGGGCTGTTCCCGGATTCAACCACCCCTCCTGCTGACTGCCTGTGGAATTCTGACTGAATTAACCTGAAAATCGCAGTGAAACTCAGTTTGGAGGCAATTAATATCTGTCACCTCAGCCAAAGTGTTCCATTTTATTTTCCAAAACACAAAAACTCACCTTTGTTGTGTTACCTGTAGATTTCTAAGCTTCAAAAGCCTATTTGTGGTGTTTTTTATTTCATAATGGCTACCCTGCCGAAACTCTTGTTTGCATGGCGTCAGAATACAACATTTGGGAAGGAAGAAGGCAAAACCAACTCAGACCCAGAAAACATTTAGGAAATTGCCGCTCAAGAAACCACAAATCGGCTGAGGCACTCAAAACAATGACAGCAAGCCAGAATTGGAGGAAGCCAACAGCTGTGCCCTGTTTGAAAAAGACCATTCCTCAGGTGCCCTGAACTCCATATTGCAGCCTCAAAACCAAAGCTCACATCAGAAAATTCATTACACAGCATGCTATATCAGAAAAAGGAGAAAAAAGCCAAAGAAATGCAAGAATCAAGAATGATATTGGGCTTGATTTAGTCGCAAGGAAACGGGCTGTTCCTGGATTCATCCACCCCTCCAGCTGACTGCCTGTGGATCTGACTGAATTCACCTGAAAATCGCAGTGAAACTCAGTTTGGAGGCAATTAATATCTGTCACCTCAGCCAAAGTGTTCCATTTTATTTTCCAAAACACAAAAACTCACCTTGCTCGTGTTACCTATGGATTTATAAGCTTCAAAACCTATTTGTTGTGATTTTATTGCATAATGGCTACTCTGCCGAAACTCTTGTTTGTATGGCGTCAGAATACAACATTTGGGAAGGAAGAAGGCAAAACCAACTCAGACCCTGAAAACATGTAGTAAATTGTCGCTCAAAAGACCAATAATCGGCTGAGGCACCCAAAACAATGACAGCAAGGCAGAATAGGAGCAAATCAACAGCTGTGCACTTTTTGAAAAATAACCTTCCTCCGGTGCCCAGAACTCGATATTGCAGCCTCAAAACCAAAGCTCACATCAGAAAATTCATTACAAACCATGATAAATAAGAAAAATGAGACAAAAGCCAAAGAAATGCAAGAATCCATAATGATATTGGGCTTGATTGAGTCGCAAGGAAATTGGCTGTTCCCAGATTCATCCACCCCTCCAGCTGATGCCTGTGGAATTATGACTGAATTAACGGGAAAATCGCAGTGAACCTCAGTTTGGAGGCAATTAATATCTGTCACCTCAGCCAAAGTGTTCCATTTGATTTTTCAAAACACAAAAACTCACCTTGGTCGTGAACCTGTAGATTTCTAAGCTTCAAATGCCTATTTGTTGTGTTTTTTATTTCATAATCGCTACTCTGTCTGAACTCATGTTTGTATTGCGTCACAATACAAAATTTGAGAAGGAAGAAGGTAAAAACCTCTCAGACCCAGAAAACATTTAGGAAATTGCCGCTCAAGAAACCAAAAGTCAGCTGAGGCACCCAAAACAATGACAGCAAGGCAGACTTGGAGCAAGTCAACAGCTGTGCCCTTTTTGAAAAATAACCTTCCTCTTGTGCCCTGAACTCCATATTGCAGCCTCAAAACCAAAGCTCACATCAGAAAATTCATTACAAACCATGATAAATAAGAAAAATGAGACAAAAGCCAAAGAAATGCTAGAATCCATAATGATATTGGGCTTGATTGAGTCGCAAGGAAATTGGCTGTTCCCAGATTCATCCACCCCTCCAGCTGACTGCCTGTGGAATTATGACTGAATTAACCTGAAAATCGCAGTGATCCTCAGTTTGGAGGCAATTAATATCTGTCACCTCAGCCAAAGTGTTCCATTTTATTTTCCAAAATCAAAAACTCACCTTGGTCTCGTTACGAGTAGACTTATAAGCTTCAAACGCCTATTTGTTGTGTTTTTTATTTCATAATGGCTACTCTGCCCAAACTCTTGTTTGTATTCCATCAGAATACAAAATTTGGGAAGGAAGAAGGCAAAACCAACTCAGACCCAGAAAACATTTAGGAAATTGCCGCTCAAGATACCAAAAGTCAGCTGAGGCTCCCAAAACAATGACAGCAAGCCAGAATTGGAGCAAGCCAACATCTGTACCCTGTTTGAAAAAGACCATTTCTCAGGTGCCCTGAACTCAATATTGCAACCTCAAAACCAAGCTCACATCAGAAAATTCATTACAAACCATGATAAATAAGAAAAATGAGAAAAAAGCCAAAGAAGTGCAAGAATCAAGAATGATATTGGGCTTGATTTAGTCGCAAGGAAACCGGCTGTTCCCGGATTCATCCACCCCTCCATCTGACTGCCTGTGGACTTCTGACTGAATTCACCTGAAAATCGCAGTGAAACTCAGTTTGGAGGCTATTAATATCTGTGACCTCAACAAAGTGTTCCATTTTATTTTCCAAAACACAAAAACTCACCTTGGTCGTGTTACCTGTATTTTTCTAAGCTTCAAACGCCTTTTTGTTGTGTTTTTTATTTCATAATGGCTACTCCGCCCAAACTCTTGTTTGTATTGCGTCAGAATTCATAATTTGGGAAGGAAGAAGGCAAAACCAACTCAGACCCAGAAAACCTTTAGGAAATTGCCGCTCAAGAAACCACAAATCGGCTGAGGCACTCAAAACAATGACAGCAAGCCAGAATTGGAGCAGCACAACAGCTGTGCCCTGTTTGAAAAAGACCATACCTCTGGTGCCCTGAACTCCATATTGCAGCCTCAAAACCAAAGCTCACATCAGAAAATTCATTACAAACCATGATAAATAAGAAAAATGAGAAAAAAGCCAAAGAAACGCAAGAATCCATAATGACATTGGGCTTGATTCAGTCGCAAGGAAACGGGCTGTTCCCGGATTCATCCACCCCTCCAGCTGACTGCCTGTGGAATTCTGACTGAATTAACCTGAAAATCGCAGTGAAACTCAGTTTGGAGGCAATTAATATCTGTAACCTCAGCCAAAGTGTTCCATTTCATTTTCCAAAACACAAAAACTCACCTTGGTCGTGTTACCTGTAGACTTCTAAGCTTCTAACACCTATTTGTTGTGTTTTTTTATTTCATAATGGCTGCTCTGTCCAAACTCTTGTTTGTAATGCGACAGAATACAAAATTTGGGAAGGAAGAAGGCAAAACCAACTCAGACCCAGAAAACATTTAGGAAATTGCCACTCAACAAACCAAAATTGAACTGAGGCATGCAAAACAATGACAGCAAGCCAGAATTGGAGCAAGCCAAGAGCTGTGCCCTGTTTAAAAAAAAAAAAACCTTCCTCTTGTGCCCTAAACTCCATATTGCAGCCTCAAAACCAAATCTCACATCAGAAAATTCATTACAAAGCAGGATAAATCAAAAAATGAGAAAAATGCCAAAGAAATACAGGAGACCTTTCTGATATTGGGCTGGATTTAGTCGCAAGGAAACCGGCTGCTCCCAGATTCATCCACCCCTCCAGCTGACTGCCTGTGGAATTCTCACTGAATTCACCTGAAAATCGCAGTCAAACTCAGTTTGGAGGCCATTAATATCTGTGACCTCAACAAAGTGTTCCATTTTATTTTCCAAAACACAAATACTCACCTTGGTCGTGTTTCGAGTAGACTTATAACTTCAAACGCCTATTTGTTGTGTTTTTTATTTCCTAATGACTGCTCTGTTCAAACTCTTGTTTGTATTCCATCAGAATACAAAATTTGGGAAGGAAGAAGGCAAAACCAACTCAGACCCTGAAAACATTTAGGACATTGTGGCTCAAGAAACCACAAATTGGCTGAGGCACCCAAAAAAATGACAGCAAGCCAGAATTGGAGCAAGCCAACATCTGTACCCTGTTTGAAAAAGACCATTCCTCCGGTGCCCTGAACGCCATATTGCCGCCTCAAAACCAAAGCTCACATCAGAAAATTTATTACAAACCATGATAAATAAGAAAAAGGAGAAAAAAGCCAAAGAAATGCAAGAATCCATAATGATATTGGGCTTGATTTAGTCGCAAGGAAACCAGCTGTTCCCGGATTCATCCACCCCTCCAGCTGACTGCCTGTGGAATTCTGACTGAATTAACCTGAAAATCGCAGGGAACCTCAGTTTGGAGGCAATTAATATCTGTCACCTCAGCCAAAGTGTTCCATTTGATTTTCCAAAACACAAAAACTCACCTTGGTTGTGTTACCTGTAGATTTCTAATCTTCAAACGCCTATTTGTTGTGTTTTTTATTTCATAATGGCTACTCTGCCCAAACTTTTGTTTCTATTGCGTCAGATTACAAAATTTGGGCAGGAAGAAGGCAAAACCAACTCAGACCCAGAAAACATTTAGGAAATTGCCGCTCAAGGAACAAAGGGCCGCTGAGGAACCCAAAACTTTGAAAGCAAGACAGAATTGGAGCAAGCCAACAGCTGTGCCCTGATTGAAAAAGACCATTCCTCCGGTGTCCTGAACTCGATATTGCAACCTCAAAACCAAACCTCAGATCAGAAAATTCATTACAAATCATGATAAATAAGAAAAATCAGAAAAAATCCAAAGAAAAGCAGGAGTTCTTAGTGATATTGGGCTTGATTTATTCCCTTGTTAATGGCTGTTTCCAGATTCTTCTATACCTCCCAACTGAGTGTCTGTGGTTTCTGCTGAATTAAAATGAAATTCGCTGTGAAAATCGGTTTGGAGGCAATTAGTATCTGTCACCTCAGCAAAAGTGTTCCATGTCTTTTTACAAAACACAAAATCTCACCTTGGTCGTGTTACCTGTAGCTTTCAAAAGCCTATTTGATGTGTTTTTTATTTCATAATGTCTATTCTGTCCAAAATCTTGCTTGTATTGCGTCAGAATACAAAATTTGGGAAGTAAGAGGACAAAAACAACTGAGACTCAGAAAACGTTTAGGAAATTGCCACTCAAGAAACCTCAAATCGGCGGAGGCACCCAAAACAATGACAGCAAGCCAGAATTGGAGCAAGCCAGCAGCTGTGCCCTGATTGAAAAAGACCATTCCTCCGGTGCCCTGATCTCCATATTGCAGCCTCAAAACCAAAGCTCACATCAGAAAATTCATTACAAACCTTCATACATAAGAAAAATGAGAAAATACCCAAAAATGCAAGAATCCAGAATGATATTGGGCTGGATTTGTTCGCAAGGAAACCGGCTGTCCCGGATTCATCCAACCCTGCAGCTGACTGCCTGTGGAATTCTGACTGAATTAACCGGAAAATCGCAGTGAAACTCAGTTTGGAAGCAATTAATAACTGTCACCTCAGCTAAAGTGTTCCACTTTATTTTCTAAAACACAAAAACTCACCTCGGTCGTGTTACCTGTAGATTTCTAAGCTTCAAACGCCTATTTGTTGTGTTTTTTGTTTCATAATGGCTACTCTGCCCAAACTCTTGTTTGTATTTGGGCAGAATACAAATATTGGCAAGGAATAAAGCAAAACCAACTCAGACCCAGAAAACATTTAGGAAATTGCCGCTCAAGCAACAAAGGGCCGCTGAGGAACCCAAATCTTTGAAAGCAAGACAGAATTGGAGCAAGCCAACAGCTGTGCCCTGATTGAAAAAGACCATTCCTCCGGTGTCCTGAACTCGATATTGCAGCCTCAAAACCAAACCTCAGATCAGAAAATTCATTACAAACCATGATAAATAAGAAAAATCAGAAAAAATCCAAAGAAATGCAGGAGTTCTTAGTGATATTGGGCTTGATTTATTCCCTTGTTAATGGCTGTTTCCAGATTCTTCTATACCTCCCAGCTGAGTGTCTGTGGTTTCTGACTGAATTAAAATGAAATTCGCTGTGAAACTCGGTTTGGAGGCAATTAATATCTGTCACCTCAGTAAAAGTGTTCCATGTCTTTTTACAAAACACAAAATCTCACCTTGGTCGTGTTACCTGTAGCTTTCAAAAGCCTATTTGATGTGTTTTTTATTTCATAATGTCTATTCTGTCCAAAGTCTTGTTTGTATGCCATCAGAAAAGAAAATTTGGGAAGGAAGACGGCAAAACCAACTCAGACCCAGAAAACATTTAGGAAATTGCCACTCAAGAAACCGAAAGTCAGCTGAGGCACCCAAATAAATGGCAGCAAGCCAGAATTGGAGCAGGCCAACAGCTGTGCCCTGATTGAAAAAGACGATTCCTCCGGTGCCCTGAACTCCATATTGCAGCCTCAAAACCAAAGCTCACATCAGAAAATTCATTACAAACCATGATAAATAAGAAAAATGAGAAAAAAGCCAAAGAAATGCAAGAATCCATAATGATATTGGGCTTGATTTAGTCGCAAGGAAACCGGCTGTTCCCGGATTCATCCACCCCTCCAGCTGACAGCTTGTGGAATTCTGACTGAATTAACCTGAAAATTGCAGTGAAACTCAGTTTGGAGGCAATTAATATCTGTCACCTCAGCCAAAGTGTTCCATTTGATTTTCCAAAACACAAAAGCTCACCTTGGTTGTGTTACCTGTAGATTTCTAAGCTTCAAACGCCTATTTGTTGTGTTTTTTATTTCATAATGGCTACTCTGCCCAAACTCTTGTTTGTATTGCGTCAGATTACAAAATTTGGGAAGGAAGAAGGCAAAACCAACTCAGACCCAGAAAACATTTAGGAAATTGCCGCTCAAGAAACAAACGGCCGCTGAGGAACCCAAAACAATGACAGCAAGCCAGAATTGGAGGAAGCCAACAGCTGTGCCCTGTTTGAAAAAGACCATTCCCCCGGTGGCCTGAACTCCATATTGCAGCCTCAAAACCAAAGCTCACATCAGAAAATTCATTACAAACCATGATAAATAACAAAAATGAGAAAAAAGCCAAATAAATGCAAGAATCCAGAATGATATTCGGCTTGATTTAGTTGCAAAGAAACCGGCTGTTCCCGGATTCATCCTCTGCTCCAGCTCACTGCCTGTGGAATTCTGACTGAATTAACCTGAAAATCGCAGGGAAACTCAGTTTGGAGGCAATTAATATCTGTCACCTCAGCCAAAGTGTTCCATTTGATTTTCCAAAACACAAAAACTCACCTTGGTTGTGTTACCTGTAGATTTCTAAGCTTCAAACGCATATTTGTCGTGTTTTTTATTTCATAATGGCTACTCTGCCCAAACTCTTGTTTGTATTGCGTCAGATTACAAAATTTGGGAAGGAAGAAGGCAAAACCAACTCAGACCCAGAAAACATTTAGGAAATTGCCGCTCAAGAAACAAAGGGCCGCTGAGGAAGCCAAAACCTTGAAAGCAAGACAGAATTGGAGCAAGCCAACAGCTGTGCCCTGATTGAAAAAGACCATTCCTCCGGTGTCCTGAACTCGATATTGCAGCCTCAAAACCAAAGCTCACATCAGAAAATTCATTACAAACCATGATAAATAAGAAAAATCAAGGCCGGCGCCGCGGCTCACTAGGCTAATCCTCCGCCTAGCGGCGCCGGCACACCGGGTTCTAGTCCCGGTCGGGGCGCCGGATTCTGTCCCGGTTGCCCCTCTTCCAGGCCAGCCCTCTGCTGTGGCCAGGGAGTGCAGTGGAGGATGGCCCAGGTGCTTGGGCCCTGCACCCCATGGGAGACCAGGAAAAGCACCTGGCTCCTGGCTCCTGCCATCGGATCAGCGCGGTGCGCTGGCCGCAGCGCGCCGGCCGCGGCGGCCATTGGAGGGTGAACCAACGGCAAAGGAAGACCTTTCTCTCTGTCTCTCTCTCTCACTGTCCACTCTGCCTGTCAAAAAAAATAAAAAATAAAAAAATAAAAAAAATAAAAAAAAAAATAAAAAAAAATAAAAAAAAAAAAAAAGAAAAATCAGAAAAAATCCAAAGAAATGCAGGAGTTCTTAGTGATATTGGGCTTGATTTATTCCCTTGTTAATGGCTGTTTCCAGATTCTTCTATACCTCCCAGCTGAGTGTCTGTGGTTTCTGACTGAATTAAAATGAAATTCGCTGTGAAACTCGGTTTGGAGGCAATTAATATCTGTCACCTCAGCAAAAGTGTTCCATATCTTTTTCCAAAACACAAAATCTCACCTTGGTCGTGTTACCTGTAGCTTTCAAAAGCCTATTTGATGTGTTTTTTATTTCATAATGTCTATTCTGTCCAAAATCTTGCTTGTATTACGTCAGAATACAAAATTTGGGAAGGAAGAGGACAAAAACAACTGAGACTCAGAAAACGTTTAGGAAATTGCCACTCAAGAAACCTCAAATCGGCGGAGGCACCCAAAACAATGACAGCAAGCCAGAATTGGAGCAAGCCAGCAGCTGTGCCCTGATTGAAAAAGACCATTCCTCCGGTGCCCTGAACTCCATATTGCAGCCTCAAAACCAAAGCTCACATCAGAAAATTCATTACAAACCATGATAAATAAGAAATATCAGAATAAAGCCAAAGAAATGCAAGAATCCATAATGATATTGGGCTTCATTTAGTTGCAAGGAAACCGGCTATTCCCGGATTCATCCACCCCTCCAGCTGACTGCCTGTGGAATTCTGACTGAATTAACCTGAACGGAGGCAGTTAATATCTGTCACCACAGCCAACTTGTTCCATTTGATTTTCCAAAACACAAAATCTCACCTTGGTCGTGTTACCTGTAGCTTCAAAAGCCTATTTGTTGTGTTTTTTATTTCCTAATGGCTACTCTGTCCAAACTCTTGTTTGTATTGTGTCAGAATACAAAATTTGGGAAGGAAAAAGGAAAACCAACTCAGACCAAGAAAACATTTAGGATATTGATGCTCAAGAAACTTCAAATCGGCGGAGGCACCCAAAACAATGACAGCAAGCCAGAATTGGAGCAAGCCAACAGCTGTGACCTGATTGAATAAGAACCTTCCTCTTGTGCCCTGAACTCCATATGCCAGCCTCAAAACCAAAGCTCACATCAGAAAATTCAATACAAACCACTAAAATTAAGAAAAATGAGAAAAAGGCCAAAGAAATTCAAGAATTCATAATGATATTGGGCTTGATTTTGTCGCAAGGAAACCGTATATTCCCAGATTCATCCACCTCTCCAGCTGATGCCTGAGGAATATTGACTGAATTAACCTGAACGGAGGCAGTTAATATCTGTCCCCACAGCCAAAGTGTTCCATTTCATTTTCCAAAACAAAATCTCACCTTGGTCGTGTTACCTGTAGCGTTCAAAAGCCTATTTGATGTGTTATTTATTTCATAATGGCTATTCTGTCCAAACTCTTGTTTCTGTTGCGTCAGAATACAAAATTTGGGAAGGAAGAGGACAAAACCAACTGAGACTCAGAAACCGTTTAGGAAATTGCCACTCAAGAAACCTCAAATCGGCGGAGGCACCCAAAACAATGACAGCAAGCCAGAATTGGAGCAGGCCAACAGCTGTACCCTGATTGAAAAAGACCATTCCTCCGGTGCCCTGAACTCCATACTGCAGCCACAAAACCAAAGCTCACATCAGAAAATTCATTACAAACCATGATAAATAAGAAAAATGAGAAAAAAAGTCAAAGAAATGCAAGAATCAAGAATGATATTGGCCTTGATACTGTCGCAAGGAAACCGGCTGTTCCCAGATTCATCCACCCCTCCAGCTGACAGCCTGTGGAATTCTGACTGAATTAACCTGAATGAAGGCAGTTAATATCTGTCACCACAGCCTAAGTGTTCCATTTTATTTTTTCAAAACACAAAATCTCACCTTGGTCGTGTTACCTGTAGCTTAAAACACCTATTTGATGTGTTTTTTATTTCATAATGGCTACTCTGTCCAAACTCTTGTTTGTATTGCGTCAGAATACAAAATTTGGGAAGGAAGAAGGCAAAACCAACTCAGACCCAGAAAACGTTTAGGAAATTGCCATTCAAAAATCCAAATTCAGCTGAGGCACCCAAAACAATGACAGCAAGCCAGAATTGGAGCAGGCCAACAACTGTGCCCTGTTTGGAAAAGACCATTCCCCCGGTGGCCTGAACTCCATATTGCAGCCTCAAAACCAAAGCTCACATCAGAAAATTCATTACAAATCATGATAAATAACAAAAATGAGAAAAAAGGCAAAGAAATGCAAGAATCCAGAATGATATTGGGCTTGATTCAGTTGCAAGGAAACTGGCTGTTCCCGGATTCATCCACCCCTCCATCTGACTGCCTGTGGAATTCTGATTGAATTAACCTGAAAATCGCAGTGAAACTCTGTTTGGAGGCAATTAATATCTGTCACCTCAGCCAAAGTGTTCCATTTTATTTTCCAAAACACAAAAGCTCACCTTGGTCGTGTTACCTGTAGATTTCTAAGCTACAAATGCCTATTTGTTGTGTTTTTCATTACAAAATGGCTACTCTGTCCAAACTCTTGTTTCTAATGCAGCAGAATACAAAATTTGGGAAGGAAAAAGGCAAAACCAACACAGACCCAGAAAACTTTCAGGAAAATGCCACACAAGAAACCAAATTTGGAGGGAATTAGAATCTGTCCCCTCAGCAAAAGGGTTCCATGTCATTTTCCAAAACACAGAAACACATCTTGTTCATATTGCCTACAGTTCTCATTCTGAAAGGGCAATTTGATGTGTTTTTTTTTTCTTTCATAATGGCTACTCTGTCCAAAATCTTGCTTGTATTGCATCAGAATACAAAATTTGGGAATAAGAAGGCAAAACCGACTCAGACCCAGAAAACATTTAGGAAATTGGCACTCAAGAAACCACAAATCTCCTGAGGCACCCAAACAATGACAGCAAGCCAGAATTGGAGCAGGCCAACAGCTGTGACCTGATTGAAAAAGAACCTTCCACTTGTGCCCTGAACTCAATATGCCAGCCTCAAAACCAAAGCTCACATCAGAAAATTCATTACAAACCATGATAAATAAGAAAGATGAGAAAAAAGTCAAAGAAATGCAAGAATCCATAATGATATTGGGCTTGATTTAGTCGCAAGGAAATCGGCTGTTCCCAGATTCATCCACAGCTCCAGCTGACTGCCTGTGGAATTCTGACTGAATTAACCTGAATATCGCAGTGAAACTCAGTTTGGAGGCAATTAATATCTGTCACCTCAGCCAAAGTGTTCCATTTTATTTTCCAAAACAAAAAAAATCATATTGGCGTGTTACCAGCAGATTTATAATCTGTAAATGTCTATTTGTTGCATTGTGTCAGAATACAAAATTTGGGAAGGAATAAGGCAAAACTAACTCAGACCCAGAAAAAATTTAGAAAATTGCCGCTCAAGAAACCAAAAGTCAGCTGAAACCCCAAAACCAATGACAGCAACCCAGAATTGGAGCAAGCTAACAGCTGTGCCCTGTTTTAAAAAGACCATTCTTCCGGTGCCCTGAACTCCATATTGCCGTCTCAAAAGCAAAGCTCACATCAGAATATTCATTACAAACCTTGATAATAAGGGAAATGTGAAAAAGTCAAATAAATGCAAGAGTCCTTTGTGATATTTGGCTGGATTAGACACAAGGAAACTGGCTGTTCCAGATTCATCAACCCCTTCCACAGACTGACTTTGGAATTCTGATGGAATTCACCTCAAAATCGCACTCACACTCAATTGGAAGGTAATTAGAATCTGTCCCCTCAGCAGAAGTGTTCCAAGTCATTATCCAAAACACAGAAACTCATCTTGGTCTTGTTCCCTGTAGCTTTTGAATCCTGAAAGGGCTTTTTGCCGTATTTTCTTTTTTTTCATAATAGCTACTCTGTCCAAAATCTTGCTTGTATTGCATCAGAATACAAAATTTGGGAAGGAAGAAGGCAAAGCCAACTCAGACCCAGAGAACATTTGGGAAATTGCCACACAAGAAACCACAAATCGGCTGAGGCCCCCAAAACAATGACAGCAAGCCAGAAGTGGAGCAAGCCAACAGCTGTGCCCTGATTGAAAAAGAACCATCCTCTTGTGCCCTGAACTCAATATGCCAACCTCAAAAACAAAGCGCACATCAGAAAATTCATTACAAACCATCATACATAACAAAAATGAGAAAAAAGCCAAAGAAATGCAAGAATCCATAATGATATTGGGATTGATTTAGTTGTAAGGAATCCGGCTATTCCTGGATTCGTCCACCCCTCGAGGTGACTGCCTGTGCAATTCTCACTGAATTAACCTGAAAATCACAGGGAAACTCAGTTTGGAGGCAATTAATATATGTCACCTGAGCCAAAGTGTTCCATTTTATTTTCCAAAACACAAAAACTCACCTTGTTCGTGTTACCTGTAGATTTCTAAGCTTCAAACGCCTATTTGTTGTGTGTTTTATTTCATAATGGCTACTCTGTCCAAACTCTTGTTTGTATTGAGTCAGAATAAAAAATTTGGGAATAAGAAGAAAAAACCGTGTCAGACCCAGAAAACATTTAGGAAATTGCCACTCAAGAAACCTCAAATTTGCTGAGGCACCCAAAACAATGACAGCAAGCCAGAATTAGAGCAAGCCAACAGCTGTGCCCTGATTGAAAAAGAACATTTCTCTTGTGCCCGGAAGTTCTTATTGCAGCCTCAAATCCAAAGCTCACATCAAAAATTCATTACCAACCATGATAAATAAGAAAAAAGAGAAAAAAGCCAAAGAAATGCAAGAATCCATAATGATATTGGGCTTGATTTAGTCGTAAGAAATCTGGCTAGTCCTGGATTCATCCACCCCTCCAGGTGACTGCCTGTGCAATTCTCACTGAATTAACCTGAAAATCACAGTGAAACTCAGTTTGGAGGCAATTAATATCTGTCACCTCAGCCAAAGAGTTCCATTTGATTTTCCAAAACACAAAAACTCACCTTGGTCGTGTTACCTGTAGATTTCTAAGCTTCAAACGACTATGTGCTGTGTTTTTTATTTCATAATGGCTACTCTGTCCAAACTCTAGTTTATATTGCGTCAGAATACAAAATTTGGGAAGGAAGAAGGCAAAACCAACTCCAACCAAGAAAACATTTAGGAAATTGCCGCTCAAGAAACCAAAAGTCAGCTGAGGCACCCAAAACAAGGACAGCAAGCCAGAATTGGAGCAAGCCAACAGCTGTGCCCTGATTGAAAAAGAACCTTCCTCTTGTGCCCTGAACTCAATATGCCAGCCTCAAAACCAAAGCTCACATCAGAAAATTCATTACAAACCATGATAAATAAGAAAAATGAGAAAAAAGCCAAAGAAATGCAGGAGTTCTTAGTGATATTGGGCTTCATGTATTCCCATGTAAACTGCTGTTTCCAGATTCTTCCACACCTCCCAGCTGAGTGAATGTGTATTCTGACTGAATTAACCTGGAAATCGCAGTGAAACTCACTTTGGAGAGAATTAGAAATTGTCCCCTCAGCAGAAGTGTTCCATGACACTTTCTAAAACACAAAAACTCACCTTGGTCATGTTACCTATCGATTTCTAAGCTTCAAACGCGTAATGTTGTGTTTTTAATTTCATAATGGCTACTCTGTCCAAACTCTTGTTTGTATTGCATCAGAATAGAAAATTTGGGAAGGAAGAAGGCAAAACAAACTCAGACCCAGAAAACCTTCAGAAAATGTGGATCAAAAAACAACAACGCTGAGGCACCCAAAACCTTTAAAGCAAGACAGAATTGTAGCAAACCAATAGCTGTGCCCTGATTGAAAAAGAACCTTCCTCTTGTGCCCTGAACCCAATATGCCAGCATCAAAACCAAAGCTCACATCAGAAAATTCATTACAAACCATGATAAAAAGAAAAATGAGAAAATAGCCAAGGAAATGCAAGAATCCATAATGATATTGGGCTTGATTCAGTCACAACGAAACCGGCTGTTCCCAGATCCATCCACCCTTTCAGCTGACTGCCTGTGGACTTCTGAATGAATTAACCTGAAAATCGCAGTGAAACTCAGTTTGGAGACTATTAATATCTGTCACCTCAGCCAAAGTATTCCATATTTTTTTCCAAAACACAAAAACTCACCTTAGTCGCGTTACCTGTAGATTTCTAAGCTTCAAACGCCTATTTGTTGTGCTTTTAATTTCATAATGGCTACTCTGTCTAAACTCTTGTTTATATTTCTTCAGAATACAAAATTTGGGAAGGAAGAAGGCAAAACCAACTCAGACCCAGAAAACATTTAGGAAATTGCCACTGAGGAAACGACAAATTGGCTGAGGCACCCAAACCAATGACAGCAAGCCAGAATTGGAGCAAGGCAACAGCTGTGCCCTGATTAAAAAAGACCATTCCTCAGGTTCCCTGAACTCCATATTGCAGCCTCAAAACCAAAGAACACATCAGCAAATTCATTACAAACCATGATAAATAAGAAAAATGAGAAAATAGACAAAGACATGCAAGAATCCATAATGATATTGGGCTGGATTTAGTCGCAAGGAAACCGGCTGTTCCCGGATTCATCCACCCCTCCAGCTGACTGCCTGTGGAATTCTCACTGAATTCACCTGAAAATCACAGTGAAACTCAGTTTGGAGGCAATTAATATCTGTCACCTCAGCCAAAGTCTTCCATTTCATTTTCCAAAACACAAAACCTCACCTTGGTTGAGTTACCTGTAGATTTCTAAGCTTCCAACGCCTATTTGTTGTGTTTTTTATTTCATAATGGCTACTCTGCCCAAACTCTTGTTTGTATGGCGTCAGAATACAAAATTTGGGAAGAAGGCAAAACCAACTCAGACCCAGAAAACATTTAGGAAATTGCCGCTCAAGTAACCAAAAGTCAGCTGAGGCACCCAAAACAAGGACAGCAAGCCAGAATTGGAGCAAGCCAACAGCTGTGCCCTGATTGAAAAAGAACCTTCCTCTTGTGCCCTGAACTCAATATGCCAGCCTCAAAACTAAAGCTCACATCAGAAATTTCATTACAAACCATGATAAATAAGGGAAATGTGAAAAAGCCAAAGAAATGCAAGAGGCCTTTGTGATATTTGGCTGGATTTAGACAGAAGGAAACTGGCTGTTTAAAGATTCATCCCCCCCTTCCACAGAATGAGTTTGGAATTCTGACTCAATTCACCTCAAAATCGCACTCACACTCAATTTGGAGGGAATTACTATCTGTCCCCTCAGCAGAAGTGTTCCATGTCATTTTCCAAAACACAGAAACTCATCTTGCTCATGTTGCCTGTAGATTTCTAATCCTGAAAGGGTAATTTGGTGTGTTTTTTTTTTTCTTTCATAATGGCTACTCTGTCCAAAATCTTGCTTGTATTGCATCAGAATACAAAATTAGGGAATAAGAAGGCAAAACCAACTCAGACCCAGAAAACATTTAGGAAATTACCACTCAAGAATCCACAAATTGGCTGAGGGACACAAAAAAACGACAGCAAGCCAGAATTGGAGCAAGCCAACAGCTGAGCCCTGTTTGAAAAAGACCATTCCTCTGGTGCCCTGAACTCAATATGCCAGCCTCAAAACCAAAGATCACACAAGAAAATTCATTACAAACCATGATGAATAAGAAAAATGAGAAAAAAGCCAAAGAAATGCAAGAATCCATAATGATATTGGGCTTGATTCAGTCACAAGGAAACCGGCTGTTCCCGGATTCATCCAACCCTAAAGCTGACTGTCCATAGACTTCTGACTAAATTAACCTGAAATTCGCAGTGAAACTCAGTTTGGAGGCAATATATAACTGTCACCTCAGCCAAAGTGTTCCATTTTATTTTCCAAAACACAAAAACTCACCTTGTTCGTGTTACCTGTAGATTTATAAGCTTCAAATGCCTATGTGTTGTGTTTCTTATTTCATAATGGCTACTCTGTCCAAACTCTTGTTTGTATTGCGTCAGAATACAAAATTTGGGGAGGAAGAAGGCAAAACCAACTCAGACCCAGAAAACATTTAGGAAATTGCTGCTCAAGAAACCTCAAATCGGCTGGGGCACCTAAACCAATGACAGCAAGCCAGAATTGGAGCAAGCCAACAGCTGTGCCCTGATTGAAAAAGAACCATTCTCTTGTGCACTGAACTCCATATTGCAGCCTCAAAACCAAAGCTCACATCAGAAAATTCATTATTCTGTCCAAACTCTTGTTTGTATTGAGTCAGAATACAAAATTTGGGAAGGAAGAAGGCAAAACCAACTCAGACCCAGAAAACATTTAGAAAATTGCCTCTCAAGAAACCAAACACCGCTGAGGCACCCAAAAACTTAAAACAAGACAGAATTGGAGCAAGCCAACAGCTGTGCCCTGATTGAAAACGAACCTTCCTCTTGTGCCCTGAACTCAATATTCCAGACTCAAAACCAAAGCTCACATCAGAAAATTCATTACAATGCATGATAAATAAGAAAAAAGAGAAAAAAGGCAAAGAAATGCAGGAGTTCTTAGTAATATTGGGCTTGATTTATTGCCATGTAAACGGCTGTTTCCAGATTCATCCACACCTCCCAGCTGAATGTCTGTGGTTTCTGACTGAATTAACCTGAAAATTGCAGTGAAACTCGGTTTGGAGGCAATTAATATCTGTCACCTCAGCCAAAGTGTTCCATTTTATCTTCCAAAACTCAAAAACTCACCTTAGTCTTCTTACCTGTAGATTTCAAAACTTCAAATGCCTATTTGTTTTGTTTTTTATTTCATAATGGCTACTCTGCCCAAGCTCTTGTTTGTATTGCGTCAGAATACAAAATTTGGCAAGGAAGAAGGCAAAACCGACTGAGACCCAGAAAACATTTAGGAAATTGCCACTCAAGAATCCAAAAGTCAGCGGAGGAACCTACAACAATGACAGCAAGCCAGAATTGGAGCAAGCCAACAGCTGTGCCCTGATTGAAAAAGAACCTTCCTCTTGTGCCCTGAGCTCAATATAGCAGATTCAAAACCAAAGCTCACATCAGAAAATTCATTACAAACTATTATAAATCAGAAAAATTAGAAAAAAGCCAAAGAAATGCAGGAGTTCTTAGTAATATTGGGCTTGATTTATTGCCATGTAAACGGCTGTTTCCAGATTCATCCACACCTCCCAGCTGAGTGTCTGTGGTTTCTGACTGAATTAACCTGAAAATCGCAGTGAAACTCGGTTTGGAGGCAATTAATATCTGTCACCTCAGCCAAAGTGTTCCATTTTATCTTCCAAAACTCAAAAACTCACCTTAGTATTCTTACCTGTAGATTTCTAAGCTTCAAATGCCTATTTGTTTTGTTTTTTATTTCATCATTGCTAGTCTGTCCAAACTCTTGTTTGTATTGCGTCAGAATACAAAATTTGGGATTAAGAAGGAAAAACCGTGTCAGACCCAGAAAACATTTAGGAAATTGCCACTCAAGAAACCAAAAGTCAGCTGAGGAACCCACAACAATTACAGCAAGCCAGAATTGGAGAAAGCCAACAGCTGTGCCCTGATTGAAAGAGAACCTTCCTCTTGTGCCCTGAACTCAATATGCCAGCCTCAAAAGCAAAGCTCACATCAGAAAATTCATTACAAACCATGATAAATAAGAAAAATGAGAAAAAAGCCAAAGAAATGCAGGAGTTCTTAGGGATATTGGGCTTGAATTATGGCCATGTAAACGGCTGTTTCCAGATACATCCACACCTCCCAACTGAGTGTCTTTGGTTTCTGAATGAATTAACAAAAAAATCGCAGTGAAACTCGGTTTTGGAGGCAATTAATATCTGTCACCTCAGCCAGAGTATTCAATTTTATTTTCATAAACACAAAAACTTACCTTGCTCGTGTTACCTGTACATATATCAGCTTCAAACGCATATTTATTGTGTTTTTTATTTCATAATGGCTACTCTGTCCAAACTCTTGTTTGTATTACGTCAGAATAGAAAATTTGGAAAGGAAGAAGGCAAAACCAACTCAGACCCAGAAAACATGTAGGAAATTGCCGCTAAAGAAACCAAAAACAGCTGAGGCACGCAAAACAATGACAGCAAGCCAGAATTGCAACAAGCCAACAGCTGTGTCCTGTTTGAAAAAGACCATTGATCCGCTGCCCTGAACTCAATATGCCAGCCTCAAAACCAAAGCTCACATCAGAAAATTCATTACAAACCATGATAAATCAGAAAAATGAGACAAAAGCCAAAGAAATGCACGAGTTCTTAGTGATATTTGGCTGGATTTAGACACAAGGAAACTGGTTGTTTAAAGATTCATCCCCCCCTTCCACTGACTGACTTTGGAATTCTGATTGATTTCACATCAAAATTGCACTCACACTCAATTTGGAGGGAATTAGAATCTGTCCCCTCAGCAGAAGGGTTCCATGTCATTTTCCAAAACACAGAAACTAATCTTGATCACGTTGCCAGTAGATTTCTAATCCTGAAAGGGCAATTTCTGTGTTATTTTTTTTTCTTTCATAATGGCTACTCTGTCCAAATCTTGCTTGTATTGCATCAGAATACAAAATATGGGAATAAGAAGGCAAAACCGACTCAGACCCAGAAAACATTAAGGAAATTGCCGCTCAAGAAACCACAAATCGGCTGAGGTTCCCAAAACAATGACAGCAAGCCAGAATTGGAGCAAGCCAACAGCTGTGCCCTGATTGAAAAAGAACCTTCCTCTTGTGCCCTGAACTCAATATGCCAGCCTCAAAACCAAAGCTCACATCAGAAAATTCATTACAAATCATCATAAATAAGAAAAAAGAGAAAAAAGCCAAAGAAATGCAAGAATCCATAATCATAGTGGCTTGAATTAGTTGCAAGGAAACCGGCTGTTCCCGGATTCATCCACCCCTCCAGCTGACTGCCTGTGGAATTCTGACTGAATTAACCTGAAAATCGCAGTAAGACTCAGTTTGGAGGCAATAATATCAGTCACCTCAGCCAAAGTGTTCCATTTGATTTTCCAAATCACAAAAACTCACCTTGGTCATGTTACCCTTAGATTCATAAGCTTCAAACGCTAATTTGTTTTTTTTTTTTTTATTTCATGATGGCTACTCTGTCCAAACTCTTGTTTGTATTGCGTCAGAATACAAAATGTGGGAAGGAAAAGGGAAAACCAACTCAGACCCAGAAAACATTTAGGAAATTGCCGCTCAAGAAACCACAAATCGGCTGAGGCTCCCAAACCAATGACAGCAAGCCAGAATTGGAGCAAGCCAACAGCTGTGCCCTGATTGAACAAGAACATTAATCCAGTGCCCTGAACTCCATATACCAGTCTCAAAACCAAAGCTCACATCAGAAAATGCATTAGAAACCATGATAAATAAGGGAAATCTGAGAAAGCCAAAGAAATTCAAGAGTCCTTTTTGGTATTTGGCTGGATTTAGACACAAAGAAACTGGCTGTTTCCGGATTCATCCCCCCCTTCCACAGACAGACTTTGGAATTCTGATTGAATTCACCTCAAAATCGCACTCACACTCAATTTGGAGGGAATTAGAATCTGTCCCCTCAGCAGAAGGGTTCCATGTCATTTTCCAAAACACAGAAACTCATCTTGGTCTAGTTGCCTGTAGATTTCTAATCCTGAAAGGGCAATTTGCTGTGTTTTTTTTTTTTTTTCTTTCATAATGGCTACTCTGTCCAAATCTTGCTTATGTTGCATCAGAATACAAAATTTGGGAATAAGAAGGCAAATCCGACTCAGACCTAGAAAACATTTAGGAAACTGCAACACAAGAATCCACAAATCAGCTGAGGCACCCAAAACAATGACAGCAAGCAGAATTGCAGCAAGACAACAGCTGTGCCCTGATTGAAAAAGAACCTTCCTCTTGTGCCCTGAACTCAATATGCCAGCCTCAAAAGCAAAGCTCACATCAGAAAATTCATTAGAAACCATGATAAATAAGAAAAATGAGAAAAAAGCCAAAGAAATGCAGGAGTTCTTAGGGATATTGGGCTTGAATTATGGCCATGTAAACGGCTGTTTCCAGATACATCCACACCTCCCAACTGAGTGTCTTTGGTTTCTGAATGAATTAACAAAAAAATCGCAGTGAAACTCGGTTTTGGAGGCAATTAATATCTGTCACCTCAGCCAGAGTGTTCAATTTTATTTTCATAAACACAAAAACTTACCTTGCTCGTGTTACCTGTACATATATAAGCTTCAAACGCATATTTGTTGTGTTTTTTATTTCATAATGGCTACTCTGTCCAAACTCTTGTTTGTATTACGTCAGAATACAAAATTTGGAAAGGAAGAAGGCAAAACCAACTGAGACCCAGAAAACATGTAGGAAATTGCCGCTCAAGAAACCACAAATCAGCTGAGGCACCCAAAACCTTGAAAGCAAGACAGAATTGGAGCAAGCCAACAGCTGTGCCCTGTTTTAAAAAGACCATTCCTGCGGTGCCCTGAACTCCATATTGCAGCCTCAAAACCAAAGCTCCCATCAGAAAATTCATTACAAACCATGATAAATAAGGGAAATCTGAGAAAGCCAAAGAAATTCAAGAGTCCTTTGTGGTATTTGGCTGGATTTAGACACAAAGAAACTGGCTGTTTCCAGATTCATCCCCCCCTTCCACAGACAGACCTTGGAATTCTGATTGAATTCACCTCAAAATCGCACTCACACTCAATTTGGAGGGAATTAGAATCTGTCCCCTCAGCAGAAGTGTTCCATGTCATTTTCCAAAACACAGAAACTCATCTTGGTCGAGTTGCCTGTAGATTTCTAATCCTGAAAGGGCAATTTGCTGTGTATTTTTTTTTTCTTTCGTAATGGCTACTCTGCCAAAATCTTGCTTGTATTGATTCAGAATACAAAATTTGGGAATAAGAAGGCCAAACCGACTCAGACCCAGAAAACATTCAGGAAATTGCCGCTCAAGAAACCACAAATCGGCTGAGGCACCCAAAACAATGACAGCAAGCCAGAATTGGAGCAAGCCAACAGCTGTGCCCTGATTGAAAAAGAACCTTCCTCTTGTGCCCTGAGCTCAATGTACCAGCCTCAAAACCAAAGCTCACATCAGAAAATTCATTACAAACCATGATAAATAAGAAAAATGAGACAAAAGCCAAAGAAATGCACGAGTTCTTAGTGATATTTGGCTGGATTTAGACACAAGGAAACTGGCTGTTTAAAGATTCATCCCCCCTTCCACTGACTGACTTTGGAATTCTGATTGATTTCACCTCAAAATTGCACTCACACTCAATTTGGAGGGAATTAGAATCTGTCCCCTCAGCAGAAGGGTTCCATGTCATTTTCCAAAACACAGAAACTAATGTTGATCATGTTGCCAGTAGATTTCTAATCCTGAAAGGGCAATTTCTGTGTTTTTTTTTCTTTCATAATGGCTACTCTGTCCAAATCTTGCTTGTATTGCATCAGAATACAAAATATGGGAATAAGAAGGCAAAACCGACTCAGACCCAGAAAACATTAAGGAAATTGCCGCTCAAGAAACCACAAATCAGCTGAGGCACCCAAAACAATGACAGCAAGCCAGAATTGGAGGAAGCCAGCAGCTGTGCCCTGATTGAAAAAGAACCTACCTCTTGTGCCCTGAATTCAATATGCCAGCCTCAAAACCAAAGCTCACATCAGAAAATTCATTACAAACCATGATAAATAAGAAAAAAGAGAAAAAAGCCAAAGAAATGCAAGAATCCTTAATGATATTGGGCTTGATTTAGTCGCAAGGAAACCGGCTGTCCCCAGAAACATCCATACCTCCAGCTGTCTGCCTGTGGAATTCTGACTGAATTACCCTGAAAATCGCAGTGAAACTCAGTTTGGAGTCAATTAATATCTGTGACCTCAGCCAAAGTGTAACATTTTTTTTTCCAAAACACAAAAACTCACCTTGGTCATGTAACCTGTAGATTTTTAAGCTTCAAATGCCCATTTGTTGTGTTTTGTATTTCATAATCGGTACTCTGCCCAAACTCATGTTTGTATGGCGTCAGAATACAAAATTTGGGAAGGAGGAAGGCAAAACCAAATCAGACCAAGAAAACATTTAGGAAATTGCTGCTCAACAAACCAAAATTGAGCTGAGGCACCCAAAACAATGACAGCAAGCCAGAATTGGAGCAAGCCAACAGCTGTGCCCTGTTTGAAAAAGACCATTCCTCCAGTACCCTGAATTCCATATTCCAGCCTCAAAACCAAAGCTCACATCAGAAAATTCATTACAAACCATGATAAATAAGGGAAATGAGAAAAAGCCAAAGAAATGCAAGCCTGTGGAATCCTAACTGAATTAACTGAATTAATCTGAAAATCGCAGTGAAACTCGGTTTTGGAGGCAATTAATATCTGTCACCTCAGCCAGAGGGTTCAATTTTAATTTCGAAAACAAAAAATCATACCTTGGTCTTGTGACCAGTACATATATAAGCTTCAAACGCATATTTGTTGTGTTTTTTATTTCCTAATGGCTACTCTGTCCAAACTCTTGTATGTATTACGCCAGAATACAAAATTTGGGAAGGAAGAAGTCAAAACCTACTCAGAGCCAGAAAACATGTAGGAAATTGCCGCTCAAGAAACCACAAATGGGCTGAGGCACCCAAAACCTTGAAAGCAAGCCAGAATTGGAGCAAGCCAACAGCTGTGCCCTGATTGAAAAAGAACCTTCCTCTTGTGCCCTGAACTCAATATGCCAGCCTCAAAACTAAAGCTCACATCAGAAATTTCATTACAAACCATGATAAATAAGGGAAATCTGAGAAACCCAAAATAATTCAAGAGTCCTTTGTGGTATTTGGCTGGATTTAGACAGAAGGAAACAGGCTGTTTCCGGATTCATCCCCCCCTTCCACAGACTGACTTTGGAATTCTGACTCAATTCACCTCAAAATCGCACTCACACTCAATTTGGAGGGAATTAGAATCTGTCCCCTCAGCAGAAGTGTTCCATGTCATTTTCCAAAACACAGAAACTCATCTTGGTCGAGTTGCCTGTAGACTTCTAATCCTGAAAGGGCAATTTACTGTGTTTTTTTTTTTTTTTTCTTTCATAATGGCTACTCTGTCCAAAATCTTGCTTGTATTGCGTCAGAATACAAAATTTGGGAATAAGAAGGCAAATCCGACTCAGAACCAGAAAACATTTAGGAAACTGCAGAAAAAGAATCCACAAATCAGCTAAGGAATCCAAAACAATGACAGCAAGCAGAACTGGAGCACGCCAACAGCTGTGCCCTGATTGAAAAAGAACCTTCCTCTTGTGCCCTAAACTCAATATGCCAGCCACAAAACCAAAGCTCACATCAGAAAATTCATTTCAAACCATGATAAATAGGAAAAATCAGAAAAAAGCCAAAGAAATGCAAGTTTTCTTAGTGATATTGGGCTTGATTTATTCCTAAGTAAACAGCTGTTCCAGATTCATCCACAACTCCCAGCTGAGTGAATAGGGATTCTGACTGAATTAACCTCAAAATGGCAGTGAAATTCGGTTTGGAGACAATTAATATCTGTCACCTCAGCCAAAGTGTTCCTTTTTATTTTCCAAAACAAAAAAACTCACTTTGCTCATGTTTCCTATAGATTTCAAAGCGTCAAACGCCTATTTGTTGTGTTTTTTATTTCATAATGGCTACTCTGTCCAAAATCTTGCTTGTATTGCATCAACATACAAAATTTCGGAAGGTAGAAGGCAAAGCCAACTCAGACCCAGAAAACATTTAGGAAATTGCCACTCAAGAAACCAAAAGTCAGCTGAGGCTCCCAAAACCATAACAGCAAGCCAGAACTGGAGCAGGCAATCAGCTGACTCCTGATTGAAAAAGGCCATTCTTCCGGTACCCTGAACTCCATATTCCAGCCTCAAAACCAAAGCTCACATCAGGAAATTCATTACAAACCACGATACAAAGAAAAATGAGAAAAAAGCCAAGAAATGCAAGAAACCATAATGATATTGAGCTGGATTTAGTTGCAAGGAAACCGGCTGTTCCCGGATTCATCCAACACTCCAGCTGACTGCGTGTGGAATTCTGACTGAATTAACCTGAAAATTGCAGTGAAACTCAGTTTGGAGGCAATTAATATCTGTCACCTCAGCCAAAGTGTTCCATTTTATTTTCCAAAACCCAAAAACTCACCTTGGTCTTGTTACCTGTAGATTTCCAAGCTTCAAATGCCTATTTGTTGTGTTGTTTATTTCATAATGGCTACTCTGCCCAAACTCTTGTTTGTATTGCGTCAGAATACAAAATTTGGGAAGGAAGAAGGCAAATCCAACTCAGACACAGAAAACATTTAGGAAATTGCCGCTCAAGAAACCACAAATCGGCTGAGGCACTCAAAACAATGACAGCAAGCCAGAATTGGAGCAGGCCAACAGCTGTGCCCTGTTTGAAAAAGACTATTCCTCCGGTGCCCTGAACTCCATATTGCAGCCTCAAAACCAAAGCTGACATCAGAAAATTCATTACAAACCATGATAAATAAGAAAAATGAGAAAAAAGCCAAAGAAATGCAAGAATCCATAATGATATTGGGCTTGATTTAGTCGCAAGGAAACCGGCTGTTCCCGGATTCATCCACCCCTCCAGCTGACTGCCTGTGGAATTGTGACTGAATTAACCTGAATATCGCAGTGAAACTCCATTTGGAGGCAGTAAATAACTGTCACCTCAGCCAAAGTGTTCCATTTGATTTTCCAAAACACAAAAACTCACCTTGGTCGTGTTCCCTGTAGATTTCTAAGCTTCAAAAGCCTATTTGTTGTGTTTTTTATTTCATAATAGCTGCTCTGACCAAACTCTTGTTTGTATTGTGTCAGAATACAACATTTGGGAAGGAAGAAGGCAAAACCAACTCAGACCCAGAAAACATTTTGGAAATTGCCGCTCAAGAACCACTAATCGGCTGAGGCACTCAAAACAATGACAGCAAGCCAGAATTGTAGCAGGCCAACAGCTGTGCCGTGTTTGAAAAAGACCATTGCCCCGGTGCCCTGAACTCCATATTGCAGCCTCAAAACCAAAGCTGACATCAGAAAATGCATTACAAACCATGATAAATAAGAAAAATGAGAAAAAAGCCAAAGAAATGCAAGAATCCACAATGATATTGGGCTTGATTTAGTCGCAAGGAAACCATCTTTCCCGGATTCATCCACCCCTCCAGCTGACTGCTTGTGGAATTCTGACAGAATTAACCTGAAAATCGCAGTGAACCTCAGTTTGGAGGCAATTAATATCTGTGACCTCAGCCAAAGTGTAACATTTTTTTTTCCAAAACACAAAAACTCACCTTGGTCATGTAACCTGTTTGAAAAAGACCATTGCCCCGGTGCCCTGAACTCCATATTGCAGCCTCAAAACCAAAGCTGACATCAGAAAATTCATTACAAACCATGATAAATAAGAAAACGGAGAAAAAAGCCAAAAAATGCAAGAATCCATAATGATATTGGGCTTGAGTTAGTCGCAAGGAAACCGGCTGTTCCCGGATTCATCCACCCCTTCAGCGGACTGCCTGTGGAATTCTGACTGAATTAACCTGAATATCGCAGTGAAACTCAGTTTGGAGGCAATTAATATCTGTCACCTAGCCAAAGTGTTCCATTGTATTTTCCAAAACACAAAAACTCCCCTTGGTCGTGTTACCTGTAGATTTCTAAGCTTAAAACGCCTATTTGTAGTGTTTTTTATTTCATAATGGCTACTCTGCCCAAACTCTTGTTTGTATTCCATCAGAATACAAAATTTGGGAAGGAAGAAGGCAAAACCAACTCAGACCCAGAAAACATTTAAGAAATTGCCGCTCAAAAAACCACAAATCGGCTGAGGCACTCAAAACAATGACAGCAAGGCAGAATTGGAGCAGGCCTCAGCTGTGCCCTGTTTGAAAAAGACCATTCCTCCGGTGCCCTGAACTCCATATTGCAGCCTAAAAACCAAAGCTCACATCAGAAAATTCATTTAAACCATGATAAATAAGAAAGATGAGAAAAAAGCCAAAGAAATGCAAGAATCCAGAATGATATTGGGCTTGATTGAGTTGCAAGGAAACCGGCTGTTCCCGGATTCATCCTCTGCTCCAGCTCACTGCCTGTGGAATTCTGACTGAATTAACCTGAAAATCGCAGTGAAACTCAGTTTGGAGGCAATTAATATCTGTCACCTCAGCCAAAGTGTTCCATTTGATTTTCCAAAACACAAAAACTCACCTTGGTCGTGTTACCTGTAGATTTCTAAGCTTCAAAAGACTATTTGTTGTGTTTTGTATTTCACACTGGCTACTCGCCCCAAACTCTTGTTTGTATGGCGTCAGAATACAAAATTTGGGAAGGAAAAAGGCAAAACCAACTCAGACGCAGAACACATGTAGGAAATTGCAGCTCAAGAAACCAAAAGTCAGCTGAGGCACTCAAAACAATAACAGCAAGCCAGAATTGGAGCAGGTCAAAAGCTGTGCCCTGTTTGAAAAAGACCATTCCTCCGGTGCCCTGAACTCAATATGCCAGCCTCAAAACCAAAGCTCACATCAGAAAATTCATTACAAACCATGATAAATAAGAAAACGGAGAAAAAAGCCAAAAAATGCAAGAATCCATAATGATATTGGGCTTGAGTTAGTCGCAAGGAAACCGGCTGTTCCTGGATTCATCCACCCCTCCAGCGGACTGCCTGTGGAATTCTGACAGAATTAACCTGAAAATCGCAGTGAACCTCAGTTTGGAGGCAATTAATATCTGTCACCTCAGACCATTTTATTATCTAAAACACAAACACTCACCTTGCTCGTGTTACCTATAGATTTCTAAGCTTCAAACGCCTATTTGTTGTATTTTTTATTTCATAATGGCTACTCTGTCCAGAAAACATTTAAAATTTCCACTCAAGAAACCACAAATCGGCTGAGGTACTTAAAACAATGACAGCAAGGCAGAATTGGAGCAGGCCAACAGCTGTGCCCTGTTTGAAAAAGACCATTCCTCCGGTGCCCTGAACTCAATATGCCAGCCTCAAAACCAAAGCTCACATCAGAAAATTCATTACAAACCATGATAAATAAGAAAACGGAGAAAAAAGCCAAAAAATGCAAGAATCCATAATGATATTGGTCTTGAGTTAGTCGCAAGGAAACCGGCTGTTCCCGGATTCATCCACCCCTTCAGCGGACTGCCTGTGGAATTCTGACTGAATTAACCTGAATATCGCAGTGAAACTCAGTTTGGAGGCAATTAATATCTGTCACCTAGCCAAAGTGTTCCATTGTATTTTCCAAAACACAAAAACTCCCCTTGGACGTGTTACCTGTAGATTTCTAAGCTTAAAACGCCTATTTGTAGTGTTTTTTATTTCATAATGGCTACTTTAAACAAACTCTTGTTTGTATTGCGTCAGAATACAAAATTTGGGAAGGAAGAAGGCAAAACCAACTCAGACCCAGAAAACATTTAAGAAATTGCCGCTCAAAAAACCACAAATCGGCTGAGGCACTCAAAACAATGACAAGGAAGGCAGAATTGGAGCAGGCCAACAGCTGTGCCCTGTTTGAAAAAGACCATTCCTCCAGTGCCCTGAACTCCATATTGCAGCCTAAAAACCAAAGCTTACATCAGAAAATTCATTTAAACCATGATAAATAAGAAAGATGAGAAAAAAGCCAAAGAAATGCAAGAATCCATAATGATATTGGGCTTGATTGAGTTGCAAGGAAACCGGCTGTTCCAGGATTCATCGACCACTGCAGCTGACTGCCTGTGGAATTCTGACTGAATTCAGCTGAAAATCGCAGTGAAACTCAGATTGGAGGCAATTAATATCTGTCACCTCAGCCAAAGTGTTCCATTTTCTTTTCCAAAACACAAAAACTCACCTTGGTCGTGTTACCTGTAGAGTTCTAAGCTTCAAACGACTATTTGTTGTGTTTTTTATTTCATAATGGCTACTTTAACCAAACTCTTGTTTGTATTGCATCAGAATATAACATTTGGGAAGGAAGAAGGCAAAACCAACTCACACCCAGAAATCATTTAGGAAATTGCCGCTCAAGAAACCAAAAGTCAGCAGAGGTACCCAAAGCAATGACATTAAACCAGATTGGAGCAAGCAAAGAGTTGTGCCCTGATTGAAAAAGAACCATTCTCTTCTGCACTGAAGTCTATATTGCAGCCTCAAAATAAAGCTCACATCAGAAATTTCATTACAAACCATGATAAATAAGAAAAATAAGAAAAAAGCCAAAGAAATGCAAGAATCTATAATGATATTGGGCTTGATTCAATCGCAAGGAAACCGGCTATTCCCAGATTCATCCACCCCTCCAGCTGACTGCCTGTGGAATTCTGACTGAATTCACCTGAAAATTGCAGTGAAACTCAGTTTGGAGGCAATTAATATCTGTCACCTCAGCCAAAGTGTTCCATTTTATTTTCGAAAACACAAAAACTCACCTTGCTCATGTTACCTGTCGATTTCTAAGCTTCAAATGACTATTTGTTGTGTTTTTTATTTCATAATGGCTACTCTGCCGAAACTCTTGTTTGTATTGCGTCAGAATACAAAATTTGGGAAGGAAGAAGGCAAAACCAATTCAGGCCCAGAAAACATGTAGTAAATTGCCGCTCAAAAGACCAATAATCGGCTGAGGCACCCAAAACAATGACAGCAAGCCAGAATTGGAGCAGGCCAACAGCTGTGCCCTGTTTGAAAAAGACCATTCCTCTGTTACCCTGAACTCCATATTGCAGCCTCAAAACCAAAGCTCACATCAGAAAATTCATTACAAACCATGATAAATAAGAAAACGAAGAAAAAAGCCAAAGAAATGCAAGAATCCCTAATGATATTGGGCATGATTTAGTCGCAAGGAAATTGGCTGTTCCCAGATTCATCCACCCTTCCAGCTGACTGCCTGTGGAAATATGACTGAATTAACCTGAAAATCGCAGTGAAACTCAGTTTAGAGGCCATTAATATCTGTCACCTCAGACAAAGTGTTCCATTTTATTTGCCAAAACACAAAACCTCATCTTGTCCTGTTACCTGTAGATTTCTGAGCTTCGAACGCCTATTTGTAGTGTTTTTTATTTCATAATGGCTACTCTGCCCAAACTCTTGTTTGTATTGTGTCAGAATACAAAATTTGACAAGGAAGAAGGCAAAAGCAACTCAGACCCAGAAAACATTTTGGAAATTGCCGCTCAAGAAACCACTAATCGGCTGAGGCACTCAAAACAATGACAGCAAGCCAGAATTGGAGCAGGCCAACAGCTGTGCCGTGTTTGAAAAAGACCATTGCCCCGGTGCCCTGAACTCCATATTGCAGCCTCAAAACCAAAGCTGACATCAGAAAATGCATTACAAACCATGATAAATAAGAAAAATGAGAAAAAAGCCAAACAAATGCAAGAATCCATAATGATATTGGGCTTGATTTAGTCGCAAGGAAACCGGCTGTTCCTGGATTCATCCACCCCTCCAGCTGACTGCCTGTGGAATTCTGACTGAATTAACCTGAAAATCGCAGTGAAACTCAGTTTGGGGGCAATTAATATCTGTCACCTCAGACCATTTTATTATCCAAAACACAAAAACTCACCTTGCTCGTGTTACCTGTAGATTTCTAAGATTCAAACGCCTATTAGTTGTATTTTTTATTTCATAATGGCTACTCTGTCCAGAAAACATTTAAAATTTCCGCTCAAGAAGCCACAAATCGGCTGAGGTACTTAAAACAATGACAGCAAGGCAGAATTGGAGCAGGCCAACAGCTGTGCCCTGTTTGAAAAAGACCATTCCTCCGGTGCCCTGAACTCAATATGCCAGCCTCAAAACCAAAGCTCACATCAGAAAATTCGTTACAAACCATGATAAATAAGAAAACGGAGAAAAAAGCCAAAAAATGCAAGAATCCATAATGATATTGGGCTTGAGTTAGTCGCAAGGAAACCGGCTGTTCCCGGATTCATCCAACCCTTCAGTGGACTGCCTGTGGAATTCTGACTGAATTAACCTGAATATCGCAGTGAAACTCAGTTTGGAGGCAATTAATATCTGTCACCTAGCCAAAGTGTTCCATTGTATTTTCCAAAACACAAAAACTCCCCTTGGTCGTGTTACCTGTAGATTCCTAAGCTTAAAACGCCTATTTGTAGTGTTTTTTATTTCATAATGGCTACTTTAAACAAACTCTTGTTTGTTTTGCGTCAGAATACAAAATTTGGGAAGGAAGAAGGCAAAACCAACTCAGACCCAGAAAACATTTAAGAAATTGCCACTCAACACACCAAAAATCAGCTGAGGCACCCAAAACAATGACAGCAAGCCAGAACTGGAGCAAGCAAATGGCTGTGCCCTGTTTGAAAAAGAACCTTCCTCTTGTGCCCTGAACTCCATATTGCAGACTCAAAACCAAAGCTCACATCAGAAAATTCATTACAAACCTTGATAAATAAAAAATGAGAAAAAAGCCAAAGAAATGCAAGAATCCATAATGATATTAGGCTTGTTTTATTCGCATGGAAACCGGCTGTTCCCAGATTCATCCACCCCTCCAGCTGACTGCCTGTGGAATTCTGACTGAATTCACCTGAAAATCGCAGTGAAACTCAGTTTGGAGGCAATTAATATGTGTCACCTCAGCCAAAGTGTTCCATTTGATTTTCCAAAACACAAAATCTCACCTTGGTCGTGTTACCTGTAGATTTCTAAGCTTCAAACTCCTATTTCTTGTGTTTTTTTTTATTTCATAATGGCTACTCTGTCCAACCTCTTGTTTGTATGGCGTCAGAATACAAAATTTGGGAAGGAAGAAGGCAAAATCAACTCAGACCCAGAAAACATGTAGGAAATTGCCGCTCAAGAAACCACAAATCGGCTGAGGCACTCAAAGCAATGACAGCAAGCCAGAATTAGAGCAGACTAACAGCTGTGCCCTGATTGGAAAAGACCATTCCCCCGGTGCCCTGAACTCCATATTGCAGCCTCATAACCAAAGCTGACATCACAAAATTCATTACAAACCATGATAAATAAGAAAAATGCGAAAAATCCAAAGAAATGCAAGAATCCATAATGATATTGGGCTTGATTTAGTCGCAAGGAAACGGGCTGTTCCTGGATTCATCCACCCCTCCAGCTGACTGCCTGTGGAATTCTGACTGAATTAACCTGAAAATCGCAGTGAAACTCAGTTTGGAGGCAATTAATATCTCTCAAATCAGCCAAAGTGTTCCATTTTATTTTCCAAAACACAAAAACTCACCTTGGTCGTGTTACCTGTAGATTTCTAAGCTTCAAACGCCTATGTGTTGTGTTTTTTATTTCATAATGGCTACTCTACCCAAACTCTTCTTTCTATGGCGTCAGAATACAAAATTTGGGAAGGAAGGGGGCAAAACCAACTCAGACCTAGAAAACATGTAGGAAATTGCCGCTCAAGAATCCACAAATCGGCTGAGGCACTCAAAAGAATGACAGCAAACCAGAATTGGAGCAGGCCAACAGCTGTGCCCTGTTTGAAAAAGACCATTCCTCCGTTACTCTGAACTCCATATTGCAGCCTCAAAACCAAAACTCACATCAGAAAATTCATTAGAAACGATGATAAATATGAAAACGAAGAAAAAAGCCAAAGAAATGCAAGAATCCATAATGCTATTGGGCTTGATTGAGTCGCAAAGAAACCGGTTGTTCCCGGGTTCATCCACCCCTCCAGCTGACAGCCTGTGGAATTCTGACTGAATTAACCTGAAAATCGCATTGAAACTCTTTTTGGAGGCAATTAATATCTGTCACCTCAGCCAAAGTGTTCCATTTGATTTTCCAAAACACAAAAACTCACCTTGGTCGTGTTACCTGTAGATTTCTAAGCTTCAAACGCCTATTTGTTGTGTTTTTTATTTCATAATGGCTACTCTGCTGACACTCTTGTTTGTATTGCGTCAGAATACAAAATTTGACAAGGAAGAAGGCAAAAGCAACTCAGACCCAGGAAACATTCAGAAAATTGCCGCTCAAGAAACCACAAATAAGCTGAGGCACCCAAAATAAAATGACAGCAAGCCAGAATTGGAGCAGGCCAACAGCTGTGCCCTGTTTGAAAAGGACCATTCCTCCGGTGCCCTGAACTCAAAATGCCAGCCTCAAAACCAAAGCTCACATCCGAAAATTCATCACAAACCATGATAAATAAGAAAGATGAGAAAAAAGCCAAAGAAATGCAAGAATCCACAATGATATTGGGCTTGATTTAGTCGCAAGGAAACCATCTTTCCCGGATTCATCCACCCCTCCAGCTGACTGCTTGTGGAATTCTGACAGAATTAACCTGAAAATCGCAGTGAAATTCAGTTTGGAGGCAATTAATATGTGTCACCTCAGCCAAAGTGTTCCATTTGATTTTCCAAAACACAAAATCTCACCTTGGTCGTGTTACCTGTAGATTTCTAAGCTTCAAACTCCTATTTCTTGTGTTTTTTTTTTATTTCATAATGGCTACTCTGTCCAACCTCTTGTTTGTATGGCGTCAGAATACAAAATTTGGGAAGGAAGAAGGCAAAACCAACTCTGACCCAGAAAACATTTAGGAAATTGCCACTCAACACACCAAAAATCAGCTGAGGCACCCAAAACAATGACAGCAAGCCAGAACTGGAGCAAGCAAATGGCTGTGCCCTGTTTGAAAAAGAACCTTCCTCTTGTGCCCTGAACTCCATATTGCAGACTCAAAACCAAAGCTCACATCAGAAAATTCATTACAAACCTTGATAAATAAAAAATGAGAAAAAAGCCAAAGAAATGCAAGAATCCATAATGATATTAGGCTTGTTTTATTCGCATGGAAACCGGCTGTTCCCAGATTCATCCACCCCTCCAGCTGACTGCCTGTGGAATTCTGACTGAATTAACCTGAAAATCGCAGTGAAACTCAGTTTGGTGGCAATTAATATCTGTCACCTCAGCCAAAGCGTTCCATTTTATGTTCCAAAACACAAAAACTCACCATGGTCGTGCTACCTGTAGATTTCTAAGCTTCAAAATCCTATTTCTTGTGGTTTTTATTTCATAATGGCTACTCTGCCCAAACTCTTGTTTGTATGGCATCAGAAAAGATAATTTGGGAAGGCAGACAGCAAAACCAACTCAGACCCAGAAAACCCATAATGATATTGGGCTGGATTTATTTGCAAGGATACCGGCTGTGCCCAGATTCATCCACCCCTACAGCTGACTGCCTGTGGAATTGTGACTGAATTCACCTGAAGTCAGCCGCGGCACCCAAAACAATGACAGGAAGACAGAATTGGAGCAAGCCAACAGCTGTGCCCTGATTGAAAAAGAACCATTCTCTTGTACCCTGAAATCCATTTTGCAGCCTCAAAACCAAAGCTCACAGCAGAAAATTCATTACAAACCATGATAAATAAGGGAAATGTGAAAAAGCCAAAGAAATGCAAGAGTCCTTTGTGATATTTGGCTGGATTTAGACACAAGGAAACTGGCTGTTTCAGGATTCATCCCACCCTTAAACAGACTGACTTTGGAATTCTGATTGAATTCACCTCAAAATTGCACTCACACTCAATTTGGAGGAAATTAGTATCTGTCCCCTCAGCAGAAGGGGTCCATGTCACTTTCCAAAACAAAGAAACTCATCTTGATTGTGTTGCCTGTACAGTTCTAATCCTGAAAGGCCAATTTGCTTTGTTTTTTTTTTTTCTTTCATAATGGCTACTCTGTAAAAATCTTGCTTGTATTGCATCAGAATACAAAATTTGGGAATAAGAAGGCAAAAGTAACTCAGACCCAGAAAACATTTAGGATATTGCCACTCAAGAATCCACAAATCAGCTGAGGCACCCAAAACAATGACAGCAAGCCAGAATTGGAGCAACCCAACAGCTGTGCCCTGATTGAAAAACAACCCTCCTCTTGTGCCCTGAACTCAATATGCCAGCTTAAAACCAAAGCTCACATCAGAAAATTCATTACAAACCATGATAAATAAGAAAAATGAGAAAAAGCCAAAGAAATGCAAGAATCCATAATGATATTGGGCTTGATTTAGTCGCAAGGAAATCGGCTCGTCCAAGATTCATCCCCACCTCCAACTGACTGCCTGTGGAATTCTGACTGAATTAACCTGAAAATCGCAGTGACAATCAGTTTGGAGGCAATATATATCTGTGACCTCAACCAAAGTATTCCATTTGATTTTGCAAAACATAAAAACTCACCTTGGTTATGTTACCTGTAGATTTCTAAGCTTCAAAGGCCTATTTGTAATGTTTTTTAATTCATAATGGCAACTCTGTCCAAACTATTGGTTGTATCGTGTCAGAATACAATATTTGGGAAGGAAGAAGGCAAAACCAACTAAGATCCAGAAAACATTTAGTAAATTGCCACTCAAGAAACCAAAAGACAGCTGAGGCACCCAAAACAATGACAGCAAGCCAGAATTGGAGCAGGGCAAAAGCTGTGCCCTGATTGAAAAAGAACCTTCCTCTGGTGACCTGAACTCAATATGCCAGCCTCAAAACCAAAGCTCACATCAGAAAATTCATTACAAACCATGATACAAAAGAAAAATGAGAAAAAAGCGAAAGAAATGCAAGAATCCATAATGATATTGGCCTTGATTTAGTCACAAGGAAACCAGATGTTCCCGGATGCATCCACCCCTCCAGCTGACTGCCTGTGGAATTCCGACTGAATTAACCTGAAAATTGCAGTGAAACTCAGTTTGGAGGCAATTACTATCTGTCACCTCAGCCAAAGTGTTCCATTTGATTTTCCAAAACACAAAATCTCACCTTGGTCGTGTTACCTGTAGATTTCTAAGCTTCAAACGCCTATTTGTTGTGTTTTTTATTTCATAATACCTACTCTGTCCAAACTCTTGTTTGTATTGCATCAGAATACAAAATTTAGGAAGGAAGAAGGCAAAACCAACACAGACCCAAAAAACATCTAGTAAATTGACACACTAGAATCCACAAATTTGCTGAAGCACTCAAAACATTGACAGCAAGCCAGAATTGGAGGAGGCCAACAGCTGTGCCCTGATTGAAAAGAACCATCCTCTTGTTCCCTGAACCCAATATGCCAGCCTTAAAACCAGAGCTCACATCAGAAAATTTATTATAAACCATGATACATAAGAGAAATGAGAAAAATCCAAAGAAATGCAAGAATCCATAATGATATTGGGCTTGATTTAGTCGCAAGAAAACCGGCTGTTCCTGGATTCATCCACCCCTTCAGCGGACTGCCTGTGGAATTCTGACTGAATTAACCTGAATATCGCAGTGAAACTCAGTTTGGAGGCAGTTAATATCTGTCACCTAGCCAAAGTGTTCCATTGTATTTTCCAAAACACAAAAACTCCCCTTGGTCGTGTTACCTGTAGATTTCTAAGCTTAAAACGCCTATTTGTAGTGTTTTTTATTTCATAATGGCTACTCTGTCCAGAAAACATTTAAAATTTCCGCTCAAAAAACCACAAATCGGCTGAGGCACTCAAAACAATGACAGCAAGCCAGAATTGGAGCAGGCCAACAGCTGTGCCCTGTTTGAAAAAGACCATTCCTCCGGTGCCCTGAACTCCATATTGCAGCCTAAAAACCAAAGCTCACATCAGAAAATTCATTTAAACCATGATAAATAAGAAAGATGAGAAAAAAGCCAAAGAAATGCAAGAATCCAGAATGATATTGGGCTTGATTGAGTTGCAAGGAAACCGGCTCTTCCCGGATTCATCAACCCCTCCAGCTGACTGCCTGTGGAATTCTGACTGAATTAACCTGAAAATCGCAGTGAAACTCAGTTTGGAGGCAATTAATATCTGTCACCTCAGCCAAAGTGTTCCATTTGATTTTCCAAAACACAAAAACTCACCTTGGTCGTGTTACCTGTAGATTTCTAAGCTTCAAAAGACTATTTGTTGTGTTTTGTATTTCACACTGGCTACTCGCCCCAAACTCTTGTTTGTATGGCGTCAGAATACAAAATTTGGGAAGGAAAAAGGCAAAACCAACTCAGACGCAGAACACATGTAAGAAATTGCCGCTCAAGAAACCAAAAGTCAGCTGAGGCACCCAAAACAATAATAGCAAGCCAGAATTGGAGCAGGCCAAAAGCTGTGCCCTGTTTGAAAAAGACCATTCCTCCGGTGCCCTGAACTCAATATGCCAGCCTCAAAACCAAAGCTCACATCAGAAAATTCATTACAAACCATGATAAATAAGAAAACGGAGAAAAAAGCCAAAAAATGCAAGAATCCATAATGATATTGGTCTTGAGTTAGTCGCAAGGAAACCGGCTGTTCCCGGATTCATCCACCCCTTCAGTGGACTGCCTGTGGAATTCTGACTGAATTAACCTGAATATCGCAGTGAAACTCAGTTTGGAGGCAATTAATATCTGTCACCTAGCCAAAGTGTTCCATTGTATTTTCCAAAACACAAAAACTCCCCTTGGACGTGTTACCTGTAGATTTCTAAGCTTAAAACGCCTATTTGTAGTGTTTTTTATTTCATAATGGCTACTTTAAACAAACTCTTGTTTGTATTGCATCAGAATACAAAATTTGGGAAGGAAGAAGGCAAAAGCAACTCAGACCCAGAAAACATTTAAGAAATTGCCGCTCAAAAAACCACAAATCGGCTGAGGCACTCAAAACAATGACGAGCAAGGCAGAATTGGAGCAGGCCAACAGCTGTGCCCTGTTTGAAAAAGACCATTCCTCCGGTGCCCTGAACTCCATATTGCAGCCTAAAAACCAAAGCTTACATCAGAAAATTCATTTAAACCATGATAAATAAGAAAGATGAGAAAAAAGCCAAAGAAATGCAAGAATCCATAATGATATTGGGCTTGATTGAGTTGCAAGGAAACCGGCTGTTCCAGGATTCATCGACCACTGCAGCTGACTGCCTGTGGAATTCTGACTGAATTCAGCTGAAAATCGCAGTGAAACTCAGATTGGAGGCAATTAATATCTGTCACCTCAGCCAAAGTGTTCCATTTTCTTTTCCAAAACACAAAAACTCACCTTGGTCGTGTTACCTGTAGAGTTCTAAGCTTCAAACGACTATTTGTTGTGTTTTTTATTTCATAATGGCTACTTTAACCAAACTCTTGTTTGTATTGCATCAGAATATAACATTTGGGAAGGAAGAAGGCAAAACCAACTCACACCCAGAAATCATTTAGGAAATTGCCGCTCAAGAAACCAAAAGTCAGCAGAGGTACCCAAAGCAATGACATTAAACCAGATTGGAGCAAGCAAAGAGTTGTGCCCTGATTGAAAAAGAACCATTCTCTTCTGCACTGAAGTCTATATTGCAGCCTCAAAATAAAGCTCACATCAGAAATTTCATTACAAACCATGATAAATAAGAAAAATAAGAAAAAAGCCAAAGAAATGCAAGAATCTATAATGATATTGGGCTTGATTCAATCGCAAGGAAACCGGCTATTCCCAGATTCATCCACAACTCCAGCTGACTGCCTGTGGAATTCTGACTGAATTCACCTGAAAATTGCAGTGAAACTCAGTTTGGAGGCAATTAATATCTGTCACCTCAGCCAAAGTGTTCCATTTTATTTTCGAAAACACAAAAACTCACCTTGCTCATGTTACCTGTCGATTTCTAAGCTTCAAATGACTATTTGTTGTGTTTTTTATTTCATAATGGCTACTCTGCCGAAACTCTTGTTTGTATTGCGTCAGAATACAAAATTTGGGAAGGAAGAAGGCAAAACCAATTCAGGCCCAGAAAACATTTAGGAAATTGCCGCTCAAAAGACCAATAATCGGCTGAGGCACCCAAAACAATGACAGCAAGCCAGAATTGGAGCAGGCCAACAGCTGTGCCCTGTTTGAAAAAGACCATTCCTCTGTTACCCTGAACTCCATATTGCAGCCTCAAAACCAAAGCTCACATCAGAAAATTCATTACAAACCATGATAAATAAGAAAACGAAGAAAAAAGCCAAAGAAATGCAAGAATCCCTAATGATATTGGGCATGATTTAGTCGCAAGGAAATTGGCTGTTCCCAGATTCATCCACCCTTCCAGCTGACTGCCTGTGGAAATATGACTGAATTAACCGGAAAATCGCAGTGAACCTCAGTTTGCAGGCAATTAATATCTGTCACCTCAGCCAAAGTGTTCCATTTTATTTTCATAAACACAAAAACTCACCTTGGTCATGTTTCCTGTAGATTTCTAAGCTTCAAACGCCTATTTGTTGTGTTTTTTATTTCATAATCGGTACTCTGTCTGAACTCATGTTTGTATTGCGTCACAATACAAAATTTGGGAAGGAAGAAGGCAAAAACCTCTCAGACACAGAAAACATTTAGGAAATTGCCGCTCAAGAAACCAAAAGTCAGCTAAGGCACCCAAAACAATGACAGCAAGGCAGAATTGGAGCAAGTCAACAGCTGTGCCCTTTTTGAAAAATAACCTTCCTCTTGTGCCCTGAACTCCATATTGCAGCCTCAAAACCAAAGCTCACATCAGAAAATTCATTACAAACCATGATAAATAAGAAAAATGAGAAAAAAGCCAAAGAAATGCTAGAATCCATAATGATATTGGGCTTGATTTAGTCGCAAGGAAATTGGCTGTTCCCAGATTCATCCACCCCTCCAGCTAACTGCCTGTGGAATTCTGACTGAATTAACCTGAAAATCGCAGTGAAACTCTGTTTAGAGGCCATTAATATCTGTCACCTCAGACAAAGTGTTCCATTTTATTTGCCAAAACACAAAACCTCATCTTGTCCTGTTACCTGTAGATTTCTGAGCTTCGAACGCCTATTTGTAGTGTTTTTTATTTCATAATGGCTACTCTGCCCAAACTCTTGTTTGTTTGTGTCAGAATACAACATTTGGGAAGGAAGAAGGCAAAACCAACTCAGACCCAGAAAACATTTTGGAAATTGCCGCTCAAGAAACCACTAATCGGCTGAGGCACTCAAAACAATGACAGCAAGGCAGAATTGGAGCAGGCCAACAGCTGTGCCGTGTTTGAAAAAGACCATTCCTCCGGTGCCCTGAACTCCATATTGCAGCCTCAAAACCAAAGCTCACTTCAGAAAATTCATTACAAACCATCAAACGCCTATTTGTTGTGTTTTTTATTTCATAATACCTACTCTGTCCAAACTCTTGTTTGTATTGCATCAGAATACAAAATTTAGGAAGGAAGAAGGCAAAACCAACACAGACCCAAAAAACATCTAGTAAATTGACACACTAGAATCCACAAATTTGCTGAAGCACTCAAAACATTGACAGCAAGCCAGAATTGGAGGAGGCCAACAGCTGTGCCCTGATTGAAAAGAACCATCCTCTTGTTCCCTGAACCCAATATGCCAGCCTTAAAACCAGAGCTCACATCAGAAAATTTATTATAAACCATGATACATAAGAGAAATGAGAAAAAGCCAAAGAAATGCAAGAATCCATAATGATATTGGGCTTGATTTAGTCGCAAGAAAACCGGCTGTTCCTGGATTCATCCACGCCTGCAGCTGAATGCCTGTGGAATTCTGATGGAATTAACCTGAAAATCGCAGGGAAACCCAGTTTGGAGGCAATTAATATCTGTCACCTCAGCCAAAGTGTTCCATTTTCTTTTCCAAAACACAAAAACTCACCTTGGTCGTGTTACCTGTAGATTTCTGAGCTTCAAACGCCTATTTGTTGCACTTTTTATTTCATAATAGCTACTCTGTCCAAACTCTTGTTTGTATTGCATCAGAATACAAAATTTGGGAAGGAAGAAGGCAAAACCAACTCAGACCCAGAAAATATTTAGGAAATTACTGCTCAAGGAACCAAAAGTAAGCTGAGGCATGCAGAACAATGACAGCAAGACAGAATTGGAGCAAGCCAACAGCTGCGCCCTGATTGAAAAAGAACCATTCTCTTGTACCCTGAAATCCATTTTGCAGCCTCAAAACCAAAGCTCACAGCAGAAAATTCATTACAAACCATGATAAATAAGGGAAATGTGAAAAAGCCAAAGAAATGCAAGAGTCCTTTGTGATATTTGGCTGGATTTAGACACAAGGAAACTGGCTGTTTCAGGATTCATCCCACCCTTAAACAGACTGACTTTGGAATTCTGATTGAATTCACCTCAAAATTGCACTCACACTCAATTTGGAGGAAATTAGTATCTGTCCCCTCAGCAGAAGGGGTCCATGTCACTTTCCAAAACAAAGAAACTCATCTTGATTGTGTTGCCTGTACAGTTCTAATCCTGAAAGCCAATTTGCTTTGTTTTTTTTTTTTTCTTTCATAATGGCTACTCTGTAAAAATCTTGCTTGTATTGCATCAGAATACAAAATTTGGGAATAAGAAGGCAAAAGTAACTCAGACCCAGAAAACATTTAGGATATTGCCACTCAAGAATCCACAAATCAGCTGAGGCACCCAAAACAATGACAGCAAGCCAGAATTGGAGCAACCCAACAGCTGTGCCCTGATTGAAAAACAACACTCCTCTTGTGCCCTGAACTCAATATGCCAGCTTAAAACCAAAGCTCACATCAGAAAATTCATTACAAACCATGATAAATAAGAAAAATGAGAAAAAGCCAAAGAAATGCAAGAATCCATAATGATATTGGGCTTGATTTAGTCGCAAGGAAATCGGCTCGTCCAAGATTCATCCCCACCTCCAACTGACTGCCTGTGGAATTCTGACTGAATTAACCTGAAAATCGCAGTGACAATCAGTTTGGAGGCAATTACTATCTGTCACCTCAGCCAAAGTGTTCCACTTTATTTTCCAAAACACAAAAACTCACTTGGTCTTGTTACCTGTAGATGTATAAGCTTCAAACGCCTATTTGTTGTGTTTTTTATTTCATAATGGCTACTCTGTCAAAACTCTTGTTTGTATTGCCTCAGAATACAAAATTTGGGAAGGAAGAAGGCAAAACCAACTCAGACCCATAAAACATTTAGGAAATTTCCGCTCAAGAAACCAAAATCAGCTGAGGCACCCAAAACAATGACAGCAAGCCAGAATTGGAGCAAGCCAACAGCTGTGCCCTGTTTGAAATAGAACCGTCCTGTTGTGCCCTGAACTCAATATGCCAGCCTCAAAACCAAAGCTCACATCAGAAAATTCATTACAAACCATGATACAAAAGAAAAATGAGAAAAATCCAAAGCAATGCAAGAATCCATAATGATATTGGCCTTGATTTAGTCACAAGGAAACCAGATGTTCCCGGATGCATCCAACCCTCCAGCTGACTGCCTGTGGAATTCCGACTGAATTAACCTGAAAATTGCAGTGAAACTCAGTTTGGAGGCAATTACTATCTGTCACCTCAGCCAAAGTGTTCCATTTGATTTTCCAAAACACAAAATCTCAACTTGGTCGTGTTACCTGTAGCTTCAAATGCCTATTTGTTTTCTTTTTTATTTCATAATGGCTACTCTGTCCAAACTGTTGTTTGTATTGCATCAGAATACAAAATTTGGGAAGGAAGAAGGCAAAACCAACTGAGACCCAGAAAACATTTAGAAAATTGCCGCTCAAGAAACCACAAATCGGCTGAGGCTCCCAAACCAATGACAGCAAGCCAGAATTGGAGCAAGCCAACAGCTGTGCCCTGATTGAAAAAGTTCCTTCCTTTTGTGACCTCAACTCAATATGCCAGCCTCAAAACCAAAGCTCACATCAGCAAATTCATTACAAACCATGATAAATAAGAAAAATGAGAAAAAAGCCAAAGAAATGCAAGAATGCATAATGATATTGGACTTCATTTAGTCACAAGGAAACCGGCTATTACCGGATTCATCCACCCATCCAGCTGACTGAATGTGGAATTCTGACTGAATTAAGCTGAATGGAGGCAGTTAATATCTGTCACCACAGCCAAAGTGTTCCATTTTATTTTCCAAAACACAAAATCTCACCTTGGTCATGTTGCCTGTAGATTTCTAAGCTTCAAACGCCTATTTGTTGTGTTTTTTATATCATAATGGCTACTCTGTCCAAACTCTTGTTTATATTGTGTCAGAATACAAAATTTGGGAAGAAAGCAGGCAAAACCAACTGAGACTCAGAAAACATTTACCGAATTTCCGCTCAAGAAACCAAAAGTCAGCTGAGGCACCGAAAACAATGAAAGCAAGCCAGAACTTGAGCAAGCCAACAGCTGTGCCCTGATTGAAAACGACCATTAATCCAGTGCCCTGAACTCCATATTGCAGTCTCAAAACCAAAGCTCACATCAGAAAATTCATTACAAACCATGATAAATAAGAAAAATGAGAAAAAAGCCAAAGAATTGCAAGAATCCATAATGATATTGGGCTTGATTTAGTCGTAAGGAAACCGGCTGTTCCCGGATTCATCCACCCCTCCAGCTGACTGCCTGTGGATTTCTGACTGAATTAACCTGAAAATCACAGTGAAACTCTGTTTGGAGGCAATTAATATCTGTCACCTCAGCCAAAGTGTTCCATTGTATTTTCCAAAACACAAAAACTCACCTTGGTCGTGTTACCTGTAGATGTATAAGCTTCAAACGCCTATTTGTTTTGTTGCTTATTTCATAATGGCTACTGTAAACAAACTCTTGTTTGTATTGCATCAGAATACAAAATTTGGGAAGAAAGAAGGCAAAATCAACTCAGACCCAGTAATCATTTAGGAAAATGCCGTTCAAGAAACCAAAAGTCAGCTGAGACACCCAAAACAATGACATCAAGCCAGAAGTGGAGCAAGCCAACAGCTCTGCCCTGTTTGAAAAAGACCATTCCTCCGGTGCCCTGAACTCCATATTGCCGCCTCAAAAGCAAAGCTCACATCAGAAAATTCATTACAAACCAGGATAAATAAGGGAAATGTGAAAAAAGCCAAAGAAATGCAAGAGTCCTTTGTGATATTTGGCTGGATTTAGACACAAGGAAACCGGCTGTTCCCGGATTCATCCACCACTCCAGCTGACTGCCTGTGGAATTCTGACTGAATTAACCTGAAAATCGCAGTGAAACTCAGTTTGGAGGCAATTAATATCTGTCACCTCAGCCAAAGTGTTTCATTTGATTTTCCAAAACACAAAACCTCACCTTGGTCATGTTACCTGTAGATTTCTAAGCTTCAGATGCCTATTTGCTGTGTTGTTTATTTCAAAATGGCTACTCTGTCCAAACTCTTGTTTGTATTGCGTCAGAATACAAAATTTGGGAAGGAAGAAGGCAAAACCAACTGAGATTCAGAAAACATTTAGGAAATTGCCGCTCAAGAAACTGAAGAACACTGAGGCACCCAAAACCTTGAAAGGAAGACAGAATTGGAGTAAGCCAACAGCTGTTACCTGATTGAAAAAGACCATTCCTCTGGTGCCCTGAACTCCATCTTGCAGGTTCAAAACCAAAGCTCACATCAGAAAATTTATTACAAACCATGAAAAATAAGAAAAATCCTAAAAAATCCAAAGAAATTCAGGAGTTCTTAGTGATATTGGGCTTGAATCATTCCCTTGTTAATGGCTGTTTCCAGATTGATCCATACCTCCCAGCTGAGTGTCTGTGGTTTCTGACTGAATTAACATGAAAATCGCAGTGAAACTCGGTTTGGAGGCAATTACTATCTGTCACCTCAGCCAAAGTGTTCCATTTGATTTTCCAAAACACAAAAACTCACCTTGGTCGTGTTACCTGTAGATTTCTAAGCTTCAAATGCATATTTGTTGTGTTGTTTATTTCATAATGGCTGCTCTGTCAAAACTCTTGTTTATATTGCATCAGAATACAAAATTTGGGAAGGAAGAAGGCAAATCCAACTGAGACTCAGAAAACATTTAGGAAATTGCCGCTCAAGAAACCAAAAGTCAGCTGAGGCACCAAAAAAATGACAGCAATCCAGAATTTGAGCAAGCCAACAGCTGTGCCCTGATTGAAAAAGACCATTAATCCAGTGCCTGAACTCCATATTCAAGCCTCAAAACCAAAGCTCACATCAGAAAATTCATTACAAACCATGATAAATAAGAAAAATGAGAAAAAAGCCAAAGAAATGCAAGAATCCATAATGATATTGGGCTTGATTTAGTTGCAAGGAAACCGGCTGTTCCCGGATTCATCCACCCCTCCAGCTGACTGCCTGTGGAATTCTGACTGAATTCACCTGAAAATTGCAGTGAAACTCAGTTTGGAGGCAATTAATATCTGTCACCTCAGCCAAAGTTTCCATTTTATTTTCCAAAACACAAAAACTCACCTTGGTCGTGTTACCTGTAGATTTCTAAGGTTCAAACACCTATTTGTTGTGTTTTTTATTTCATAATGGCTACCATGCCCAAGCTCCTGTTTGTATTGCATCAGAATACAAAATTTGGGAAGGAAGAAGCCAAAACCAACCCAGACCCATAAAACATTTAGGAAATTGCCGCTCAAGAAACCAAAAGTCAGCTGAGGCACCCAAAACAATGACAGCAAGGCAAAATGGGGGCAAGGCGACAACTGTGCCCTGTTTGAAAAAGACCATTCCTCCGGTGCCCTGAACTCAAAATGCCAGCCTCAAAACCAAAGCTCACAGCAGAAAATTCATTACAAACCATGATAAATAAGGGAAATGTGAAAAAGCCAAAGAAATGCAGGAGTCCTTTGTGATATTTGGCTGGATTCAGACACAAGGAAACTGGCTGTTCCCAGATTCATACCCCCTTCCACAGACAGACTTTGGAATTCTGATTGAATTCACCTCAAGATCGCTCTCACACTCCATTTGGAGGGAATTAGGATCTGTCCCCTCAGCAGAAGGGTATCATGTCATTTTCCAAAACACAGAAACTCATCTTGGTCGAGTTGCCTGTAGATTTCTAATCCTGAAAGGGCAATTTGCTGTGTTATTTTTTCTTTCATAATGGCTACTCTGTCAAAATCTTGCTTGTATTGCATCAGAATACAAAATTTGGGAAGGAAGAAGGTAAAACCGACTCAGACCCAGAAAATATTTAGCAAATTACCGCTCAAGAAACCACAAATCGGCTGAGGCACCCAAAACAATGACAGCAAGCCAGAATTGGAGCAAGCCAACAGCTGTGCCCTGATTGAACAAAACCATTAATCCAGTGCCCTGAACTCCATATTCCAGCCTCAAAACCAAAGCTCACAAAAAATAATCATTACAAACAATGATAAATAAGGGAAATCTGAGAAAGCCAAAGAAATTCAAGAGTCCTTTGTGGTATTTGGCTGGATTTAGACAGAAGGAAACAGGCTGTTTCTGGATTCATCCCCCCCTTCCACAGACTGACTTTGGAATTCTGACTCAATTCACCTCAAAATCGCACTCACACTCAATTTGGAGGGAATTAGTATCTGTCCCCTCAGCAGAAGTGTTCCATGTGAATTTCCAAAACACAGAAACTCATCTTGGTCGTGTTGCCTGTAGATTTCTAATCCTTAAAGGTCAATTTGCTGTGTTTTTTTTTTTTCTTTCATAATGGCTACTCTGTCCAAAATCTTGCTTGTATTGCGTCAGAATACAAAATTTGGGAATAAGAAGGCAAATCCGATCAGAACCAGAAAACATTTAGGAAACTGCAGAAAAAGAATCCACAAATCAGCTGAGGCACCCAAAACCATGACAGCAAGCCAGAATTGGAGCAAGCCAACAGCTGTGCCCTGATTGAAAAAGAACCTTCCTCTTGTGCCCTAAACTCAATATGCCAGCCACAAAACCAAAGATCACATCAAAAAATTCTTTTCAAACCATGATAAATAGGAAAAATCAGAAAAAAGCCAAAGAAATGCAAGTTTTCTTAGTGATATTGGGCTTGATTTATTCCTAAGTAAACAGCTGTTTCCAGATTCATCCACAACTCCCAGCTGAGTGAATAGGGATTCTGACTGAATTCACCTCAAAATGGTAGTGAAATTCGGTTTGGAGACAATTAATATCTGTCACCTCAGCCAAAGTGTTCCATTTTATTTTCCAAAACAAAAAAACTCACTTTGGTCATGTTACCTATAGATTTCCAAGCTTCAAACGCTTATTTGTTGTGTTTTTTATTTCATAATGGCTACTCTGTCCAAAATCTTCCTTGTATTGCATCACACACAATTTGGGAAGGTAAAAGGCAAAGCCAACTCAGAAACAGAAAACATTTAGGAAATTGCCACTCAAGAAACCAAAAGTCAGCTGAGGCACCCAAAACCATGACAGCAAGCCAGAATTGGAGGAGGCAATCAGCTGAGTCCTGATTGAAAAAGGCCATTCTTCCGGGACCCTGAACTCCATATTCCAGCCTCAAAACCAAAGCTGACATCAGGAAATTCATTACAAACCACGATACATAACAAAAATGAGAAAAAAGCCAAGAAATGCAAGAATCCATAATGATATTGAGCTGGATTTAGTCGCAAGGAAACGGGCTGTTCTCGGATTCATCCACCCCTCCAGCTGACTGCCTGTGGAATTCTGACTGAATTAACCTGAAAATCGCAGTGAAACTCAGTTTGGAGGCAATTAATATCTGTCACCTCAGCCAAAGTGTTCCATTTTATTTTCCATAACACAAAAACTCACCTTGGTCGTGTTATCTGTAGATTTCTAGCTTCAAACACCTATGTGTAGTGTTTTTTATTTCATAATGGCTGCTCTGGCCAAACTCTTGTTTGTATTGTGTCAGAATACAAAATTTGGGAAGGAAGAAGGCAAAACCAACTCAGACCCAGAAAACATTTAGGAAATTGCCGCTCAAGAAATCACAAATCAGCTGAGGCACCCAAAAAAATGTCAGGATGCCAGAATTGGAACACGCCAACAGCTGTGCCCTTATTGAAAAAGAACCTTCCTCTTGTGCCCTGAACTCAATATGCCAGCCTCAAAACCAAAGCTCACATCAGAAAATTCATTACAAACCATGATAAATAAGAAAAATCAGAAAAAAGCCAAAGAAATGCAGGAGTTCTTAGTGATATTGGGCTTGATTTATTCTCTTATTGCTGGCTGGTTGCAGATTCATCAACAACTCCCAGCTGAGTGTCTGTGGTTTCTGACTGAATTAACATGAAAATCGCAGTGAAACTCGGTTTGGAGGCAATTAATATCTGTCACTTCAGCCAAAGTGTTCCATTTTATTTTCCAATACACAAAAACTCACCTTGGTCATGCTACCTGCAGATTTCTAAGCTTCAAACGCAATTTGTTGTGTTGTTTATTTCATAATGGCTACTGTGCCCAAACTCTTGTTTGTATTGTGTCAGAATGCAAAATTTCAAAAGGGAGAAGGCAAAACCAACTCAGACCCAGAAAACATTTAGGAAATTTTAACTCAAGAAACCAAAAGTCAGCTGAGGCACCCAAAACAAGGACAGCAAGCCAGAATTGGAGCACGCCAACAGCTGTGCCCTGATTGAAAAAGAACCTTCCTCTTGTGCCCTGAACTCAATATGCCAGCCTCAAAACCAAAGCTCACATCAGCAAATTCATTACAAACCATGATACATAAGAAAAATGAGAAAAAAGCCAAAGAAATGCAAGAATCCCTAATTATATTGGGCTTGATTTAGTCGCAAGGAAACCGGCTGTTCCCGGATTCATTCGCCCCTCAAGCTGACGGCCTGTGGAATTCTGACTGAATTAACCTGAAAATCGCAGTGAAACTCAGTTTGGAGGCAATTAATATCTGTCACCTCAGCCAAAGTGTTCCATTTGATTTTCCAAAACAGAAAAACTCACCTTGGTTGTTTTACCTGTAGATGTCTAAGTTTCAACATCCTATTTGTTGTGTGTTTTCTTTCATAATGGCTACTCTGTCCAAACTCTTGTTTGTATTGCATCAGATACAAAATTTGGGAAGGAAGAAGGCAACACCAAATCAGACCCAGAAAACATTTAGGAAATTGCCGCTCAAGAAGCCAAAAGTCACTGAGGCACCCAAAACAATGACAGCAAGCCAGAAGAGGAGCAAGCCAACAGCTGTGCCCTGATTGAAAAAGAACCTTCCTCTTGTGCCCTGAACTCAATATGCCAGCCTCAAAACCAAAGCTCACATCAGAAAATTCATTACAAACCATGATAAATAAGAAAAAAGAGAAAAAAGCCAAAGAAATGCAAGAATCCATAATGATATAGGGCTTGATTTAGTCGCTAGGAAACCGGCTGTTCCTGGATTCATCTACCCCTCCAGCTGACTGCCTGTGGAATTCTGACTGAATTAACCTGACAATCGCAGTGAAACTCAAGAAATCAAATTTCAGCTGAGGCACCCAAAAAAAAGACAATAGCCAGAATTGGAGCAGGCCAACAGCTGTGCCCTGTTTGAAAAAGACCATTCCTCCGGTGCCCTGAACTCAAAATGCCAGCCTCAAAACCAAAGCTCACATCAGAAAATTCATTACAAACCATGATAAATAAGGGAAATGTGAAAAAGCCAAAGAAATGCAAGAGTCCTTTGTGATATTTGGCAGGATTTAGACACAAAGAAACTGGCTGTTTCCAGATTCATCCCCCCCCTTCCACAGACTGACTTTGGAATTCTGATTGAATTCACCTCAAAATCGCTCTCACACTCCATTTGGAGGGAATTAGAATCTGTCCCCTCAGCCGAAGCGTTCCATGTCATTTTCCAAAACACAGAATCTCATCGTGGTTGTGTTGCCTATGGATTTCTAATCCTGAAAGGTCAATTTGCTGTGTTTTTTTTTTTTTTCTTTCATAATGGCTACTCTCCAAAATCTTGCTTGTACTGCATCAGAATACAAAAATTGGGAAGGAAGAAGGCAAAACCAACTCAGACCCCGAAAACATTTAGGAAATTGCCACACAAGAAACCACAAATCAGCTGAG